>NW_020664753.1:726719-785031 GCF_002925995.2 Terrapene triunguis | reverse complement strand
AGGGCGGCGAGCCCTGCTGTGGCCCCGCTCTCCCCGGCGGCCGGAGCGCCGCGCCGCCCCCCTCCAGGTGCTGCCCCAAGCACCAGCTTGGGTGCCTGGTGCCTGGAGCCGGCCCTGATTACCTTCACAGTTATACATAAACATAAATAAAGAAAACAAATTAAAATCTGAACAGGTCAGTCCCCACAGAAACACAGTGAGAACAAACTGAAAGTTCCCAAAAGCTTAGGTTGTTCACCTAAGTCTCAGTTAGTCTTTGATCACCAAATCGATAGTCTGCTGAGTCTAAAACAACATCTTCCCTCCACTTGCTTGTAAGACTCTTCAGCTGGAATCCAGGCAGACTCTTCCTCTGCTGAAATCGCTGCTAGCCAGTCAGCTAACTGATTAACCCACCACTCAGTTAAGTGTATAGATTTAAAGAAAACCCTGTTACAAGAAAATACAAAATGGAGAATAGCAAAATATAAATGACTCTTTCCCCATTACTACACTTAAAGAAAAGTTGGTGAATCAGACAATTTAACTAGAACAGTTTGGCTAAAATAATAAAAACATTCAAAGCATACAATTAAAATAGAAGTTATTTTTCCCTCCCAATTTCCCCTTGCTATAATTAGCATTGCCCAGGCTTCCCAGTTAGAGGGTTAACAACATCACTAACCTGCTGCAAAATGCTTCAGAGTTAGGGACAACAGCCTGCTTTCTGCTCCTGGGCTCAGCTTCTCCCAACTCACACAGGGCACATGGCCTTCTGCAAAGCAGCTGCCCTGACTACTTGCCCTCACGGAGTCTGACCCCAGCAACAGGGAACCTATTGGAGCAGACCCAAAACTACCACACCCAATTCCAGAAGCTTCTGGATGTAAAGTGCTTAATCTGCCTAGCAACAATGACCCAGACAACTCACTCCTGCCTCCCTGCAATGGGTCTCTTAAAGAGATATCTCCCTATTAGAAAACATGGGCTACAGTGCTATCAGCCTGCCTATAGTATGAGGGGCAGCACTAATGGATAAGGCACTGAACTGGTACTCAGGATATCTAGGAGCTTTTCCCAACTCAGCCATTCTTGCAAGTCATTGATTTCCTTTGCTGTGCATTGCTTGAACACCAGGGGGCAGACAGTACTGAACATCAGTACCAGCGTGCTCATGGAGTGGAAGGATAACCCTGCGGCATTCTGCCTTAATCATCTGGACTATGTTCCTTGCCTGGTTCACCTTTATTTGGTCTCATGTGATACTTCCATGGTTGAACCGTATAACATTTCTGCTACATTTTTAACCGATTATGCTTTTGATTGAGAGGGTAGGTGCAGTTTAGGCCCGGTTCTGCCTAACAAGCAATTCCCTTTACTGCCTTTTGAATATGTTCAGCCATAACTGTGGCAGCCTAGGAACCTCACAGCTGTCATTCTGCTCTGCAGCACGGCCACTTGATACTTCACAGTAACAGCGGGAGACAGAACTCCCCGTCTCTTGCTCCGAAAGCCCAGCCCTTGCTATGTAGGCTGAAGGAGAATTTCCAGCAGCTGTTCGTAGTTGAGCAGGGCTGATTCCATCGAATAAAGGGCAGTGGCATGCACACACACATGTGCACATACAGCAGCTTGTTACAATGTTTCCCAAAGGAGTGTGCAAAAAAAAAAAAAAAAAAAAAAACAACCCCGGAGGGGAGAAAGGAAATCGCCTTGTTGAAAATATTTTCCAAATGCAAAATGAATTTGCAGCCAAGTAAAGGCAGTAACTTCGGATGAAGCCAAAATCCATCTATGCATAAACTTCACTGGCCATGATTTCTCTTGCCCGAGCCTGACTTGGTCCTAACCGTTTCATTAATTGGGTGTTTGATGGGGAGAGGGGCCAACAGCCTGGAACTTCCATTTATCTGTGCACGGGAAAGCTCGGATCCTGCGGAGTTCTGAGCTGATGATTCAATGCCCTCTGGTGCTCAGAAAGCACCCGGACACCATGAATGGTGATGGTATCCCCCAGCAAAGCAATCCCACCCTGCACTTCTGGATTCTGTCATAACCAGGAGGAAAGGGAACTTACTCTCTTCAGCAAGCTAATTTTTCTGCAAGCTCTCCCCCATCTCCCCTGGATAGCAATTTACTGTGTTTATTCAAGGTACGTTACTGTATTAGGAAGGTTCAAAAATGGTTAGCTGTATATCAAAGCAGACATCTGTGAGAAGCACCAAGAGGGGAAAACCATTAAAAGATTCTTTTAGGAAACTTTCCAAGGAAGTAAAACATTTCTGGAAGTAACAATCTCCAAACTGTTTGTGGTGCTGGAGTCAAACCAGCAATGTGCTCTCACCACAGGCCTCACCCAAAGCTCATTGTAGTAAATGGGAATCTTTCTATTGTGATGTAATAACACTTTGGACCTGACGCCAAGTGCTTTTAATTAGGGTGGAGCAGAAAGATTCTGGTAAAATAAGCCACCTCCACCATGCCACAAAAGACATGGTGCAAAACTCTGGTTCAAACAGCAATTAATCCAGGGAAGTTCTCTGGCCTGTGTTATAAGACGATCAGACCAGATCATTGCAGTGCTCCCTTCTGGCCTTGGAATCAAAAAACTGAAACCCAGTGTGGGAATGTCTTAGAACAGGGGTAGACAACCTATGGCACGCGTGCTGAAGGCGGCACGCGAGCTGATTTTCAGTGGCACTCACACTGCCCGGGTCCTGGCCACCGGTCCGGGGGGCTCTGCATTTTAATTTAATTTTAAATGAAGTTTCTTAAACATTTTAAAACCCTTATTTACTTTACATACAACAATAGTTTAGTTCTATATTATAGACTTATAGAAAGATCTTCTAAAAACATTAAAATGTATTACTGGCACGCGAAACCTTAAATTAGAGTGAATAAATGAAGATTCGGCACACCACTTCTGAAAGGTTGCCGACCCCTGTCTTGGAAGCTGGAGATACACATTTCATGCCATTTCCCTCTGCTGAAGAAGGCTCTGATTCTCTGCTGCCATGTACCAGTTTTACACCCATGTAACTCCATTGTTTTCAGTGTAGTTTTACCTGCCTAAAACAGGTGAGGTGCTGCCCCAAGCTGTTTGAATAGCAGGAGAGAGCTGTTCCCCAGTTGGGGGAAGGGGGGGTGATTCAGAATTTTGGATCCCACCTGTAGCCCCATTCCCTCTCCAGACAAAGACTCCATTGTAGTGCCCATTCATGGATTCTTCTCTTCCTAGCCCTCTAGGCAGGGCAGACCAACCAACCTCATAGCTAAGGAGCCAAGGAGCCAAGGAACCAGCCCCAGTCTGCAGCTGACTCTCAGATGGGACCTGCAGCTCCCCTGCTTTAATCGTAGCGTCTCCGTTTGCAGGTGGCAAACGCTAGTCGCTCTGAACAGAAATGATGTCACCCCCTGCAGCAGTCCGAGCCCTCCCCCACACAAGTGGTTTTCATTTGGGAGCACACAGTTTACACAGAGGCTAATAACTCCAACCCTTCAAGTGGCACTTAATGATTGGGGGGGCTGTGATACACTGAAGGGGGGGCCCAGAAAAGCACAACACTGGGGGCTTGAACACTCTTGCTGTTCCAAAGTTTGTCCTTGTTTGCCCCAGAGGCAGGGGAGTGGTAGAACATTGTTTCTTGCCATGTACAAAAGCGAAATGGCAGGCAGGCAGACAGACAGACTTCAATTTCTCCATCTGCTCTGAAAAATAACTATGTACATCAGACCTCAAAAGGGAAACTAACAAAAAGCCACTTAAAAATGATGACTGCTCTGGGGAGAGGACAATAAGACTGATACTGGATCGTGTCCGTTCCTTTAGCCAAAGGAACAGAATTCTTACCTGCCACATCTGGAATGCCTCACCTCTGCACGCCTGAACTTCTTAAAAGAGCAGCATTGCTGTGACCTTCCTGCACAAGGTCTGCTCAGAAATGCACCTGATAGCCTTACTATCCATTGGGTTCACTGGTTTAACATGGAACAGCCCCCCTTGCCCACTGTAAATCTGTCCTACCATTGTAGAGGGACTGGCTGGGATGGGCACGCCAGCCGTTAGCTGGGAGGAACTGATTTTGAAGAGGACTGAAAAAATATTTCTGGGACCGGATGGCTGGTGGGATTGGTGATGGGACTCAGTGGGGACGAATGTTTGGGAGGAGGATAATGTTACCTGTGTTTTTGCAAGTTAAGGACCTTTCTGAGCCTGATGAACAGAGAACAGCCACTTTATTGGAGCTAATTAGATGCCATTAGATGAGTATCTTCAAAATGACAGTCTTCATTTTAAGCCCATGAACCTGCCTATGTTTCACATCTGAGGCTGATTATGCTGCTTGAATTGTAATGCAGCCATCTTACAGGTTCCTGGTGGTGTAAGAATGCAGGAAATTACTCAGGAAAGCCACTGACACTATCACTTAATGCAAGAACTTTTTACTGGGCTGGGGAAGAAGCCTGTTGCCATGAACTATCAGGGTGTGCAGCGTGGTTAATGGCAGTTTAACAATTAGTGGGGAATTTATACAGTCCTGGTGACTGATTACAAAGGTCTCTAAATGTTACCAGTTGATTCACGTTCTGCTGTTATGTCTTGCGGAGTAATCCCCAAGTGCCATTTCCCGCCCTGTCAAATAATAAATGATTCCTCAAATTAAAAGATCACAACAGAAATGAGCAGGGTGCCAGAGAGGAAGAAAGAAGGAAAGAGCTGAATATAAACATTTCTCTATGGTGACATGTCTTCAGCTGTGGAAGGGTTTCCCTAGGGACTCGATCATCCTCCGTTGACCCTCTGGGATGGGTTAAATGGCCTAGTAGATCGTTACCATCCCTGACTTCCATCACCCCGTGAGCCTGATGACCTGAGTCTGCATTTCCTGTATCATGTATCGTCATTTACACCAGTGCACAATGGGTGTGAAATGCTACCATAGTGGATATGTTTTGCACCCACTGAACACACAATCCTCAGATGGATGGGCTTGTTTCCAGCCACATCTTTGACCTTGTGTTTCAGGGCAAGTACACCCCATCACCCCTCAGGGGGGGCAGGGTAAGAGTATGGCAGCCCCGCGCTTGAGACCACCTGACTACCCTCCGCCTCAGCTGGGATGATGGCTAGTCCCACCTTGGGCTACTTCCTACTGTGCTGCCTGTGGCTGTTGTCTGGGCATCTTTGGGGTCTCTGGGTTCCTCGGCCTGTGCTGCTCCTGGTGTCCCTGATCTCCCTTATGTGTCCACAGGTATCTGGGCATCTGCCTGTGTCTCGGCATCTCTGGCTCCCACAGTCTGGGGTTTCATCTGCTCCCAAGCTGGAACCTGCAGCATGCATCCTTCCTCTCCAGCAGTCAGCCCAGAGTGAGCTGATGTACTCCCTTTTATACTACTGCTCCAGCTGGAGCATGCCCAGCAGCACTGAGGGGGCGTGGCTTCTGCTGTCAAGAGTGCTGGCTTAACCTCTTCATCTCCAGTGCGGGGCAAGTACATCCCGTCACACCTTGACCCTTGAATGGGAATACGTGTGTAGCATCCGGCCCTTAAAATGTATTCAGCTGCGTCCCTCCTCTTGTAAGCCCTCAAAAGGAGCATTGCCTTAGCCAGGATCAAGCCCCCAGGAAGCCCTCTTGTCTTCTTTGCCATTAGAGCTGTTTGAAATGTGGGGGGAGGAGGGAAAGTAAGTGTAAAACTTAGTGGAAATTTCCCCACACACACTTTCCATCAAAATGTCAAACTTTTAGACAATATCCATCTGTATTTCTTAGCTCTGCTGCCCAATGGGCGTGACCTAAATAGCCAGATACATAGATTATTTTGCACAAAAGCAACTTCCTTTGCAATGCTGGGCCCCTGAAGGGAAGATCAGTTGGCAAGAGCAAATGGGACAAAAGCCCAGTTTTGCCAAAAAAGTCAGGATGTCCTGGGCAGGGCTTAAAAAGGGGACTGTCCTGGCCAAAACTGGATGTATGGTCACCCTAGGCTGTGCTAAGATCTGCCGGGAGGCCCGGGCAGCTGTGGGGAGCCCCGGACCATCCACCTGCCCTGGGTGGGGAGCCAGGAGATCCAAGAGCAGCCCCCGGCTTGTGTCCCTGCCCCCCCAGGGCAGGTAGATCTAGAGCTCCATGCAGTGGCCCGAGCTCCCTGGGCAGCTCTTACTACAGCCTGGCTTCCGGCCAGGCCAGGAGGCAGGGCCTTGGGGAGAAGGGAAGGAGCAGAGGGTGGGGGCCCATGGTCACAGGGGGGAAATATTCTTTGTGCCCAGGGCCCCAATAAATGTTAATCTGCCTCTGGAGGCAGGATGTAACAGTTCTGCAGCAGTGCGCTGGAAGCAGTGGTACAGCACATCCATGCAAGGGCTTGAGGGGGTGCCATGTGCCCCCACTGCTCCCTTGTTCCAGTGTGCACAACACACACTGCCATGTGGCCCTGAGCATGCTTGTCACTGTCCTAAGGATACGCTGCCATTGCTCTGCTTTCGTGAAGCCCCCTCGCGCTCTGGGCTCATTGGCTTCCGTTCACGAGTAACAACACTTTTCAACTTTCTGGTTTTTGTTAATTAGCTTTTCCCTCCCTTGAAATGAAATTGAGCAAGTAGCTTAATCCCATGCTGCAGCCCCTGGAGGTCATGGGGCATCCCCATGCTTCGAGAGGCTGAAATCGTAATGGGTAGCTTGACTTTAGTGCCGACTGGGTCTTTCTATTCAGCTGTTTTGGTGGCTTAGGGTACGTCTTCACTACCCGCCGTATCGGCAGGTAGCAATCGATTTATTCGGGATCGATATATCGTGTCTTGTTAAGACGCGATATATCGATCCCCGAACGCGCTCACCGTCGACTCCAGAACTCCACCAGAGCGAGCGGCGGTAGCGCAGTCGACGGGGGAGCCGCAGCCGTCGATTCCGCGCCGTGTGGACCCCAGGTAATTCGATCCAAGATACTTCGACTTCAGCTACGCTATTCGCGTAGCTGAAGTTGCGTATCTTGGATCGATTCCCCCCCCCCCCCAGTGTAGACCAGCCCTTAGGAAGAGAGTGGAACAAATGCCATGTCCCATTACCAACCCAGACCAGGTCATTAGTAACCAAATGCCACTGCCAGCTAATGGTAATGTTTGGTGGCCCATGTGATGTGACATGGTGGTGGTCTCAGTCCGTATCTTAGCCGACTGGTGTCCATAGGAGATGACCACTGCAGTCCTTGGATTAACCAGCAGCCTTGCAGGCAGTCCCACAGGAAGACTAATGACAGAGTGACTAGGCATTGGGAGTGAACTCTCCCCCTTATCACTACCCCCAGCTCAGCACTGAATCATCGTGGTGAGACAGCCTGGGAGGAGCTTGCGCTGCTGTTATTAATGACTATTTATTGTTATTTAATTGCAGCCAGAAGCATTCTGGGTTCTCGACAGAAAACACAGGAAGGCCTGATTTGCAAGTTAGTGTCTGTGGGTACACCTTATGCCCCCACTGACTTCTACAGATCTGTATGTGGATACAGCAGCCACCCTTGGGGCCCAATCGGCAGGATCAGGGCCAAGTAATCTGTGCTCTATCTGTTCTGTGAATGAACAGAAGACTTTGCTGTCTAAAGCCACCAATGTGGTACCTTTTTACCAGCACTAAAACCACTGAAGAAAGTTAACAACAACAAGCAGAAGGGAATGATTCTGAATAGTTACAAATAATAACTACCATAGTTGCAGCTTTCTAACACTCTGCTTGTACATTACACCCATTTCCCTTACCCTGTGTATGTCTCATCTATTTAGATGGTAAGGTCTTTAAGGCAGGGGCTGTCTACTATTCTGTGTCTGTGCAGTGCAATAGGCACTACCATAACAAATGTGATTAATAATTATACTGAATACTCAGAGGCTTCAAATGCATTCAGAGACACAACATAAAAACTAGCAGGTAAACGATAATCACAACCCCTCCTTGAACTGGAAGGATGACCTTTGTTGTTCAAGGACATGTGTTTCAAGAAGCTTCGTGCTTCCTTCAAATATAGAGTGTAATTCTTGGTATGTGGGGTACATCAAGAGCAGACTGTTCAAACTGCAATTAACCAGCCATGTTGTGATCATGTCAGTGCATCTGACTGGGTTCAGATGTCTCAGCTTCATTGGAAGTGAAAGGATAAAGCAACATAAATAGCTGTGCTTGGTAACTTGCATCTTCTGATGTCAGATGGGAATGCATTGAGCAGCCTTGAAACATTGTAAAAGTGACTGACTATCTTCTTCTAAATTAAAATGAAATAAGAACTAAAACAAAGTGCTTTGGAACAACATAGACCCTTTCCTCTTCTGTTGTATTCCCAATTAAAATGCATCAAAAGACAAAAAGTGATTTTATAGACTAATAGATTCCAAGGCCAGAAGAGACCATTGTGATCATCTAGTCTGATCTCCTGCATAACACAGGCAAGAGAAGTTCCCCACAATAATTCCTAGACCAGCTCTTTTAGAAAAACATGCAATCCTGATTTGAAAATAGTCAGTGATGGAGAACCCACCATGACTCTTGGTAAGTTGTTCTGATGGTTAATTACTCTCAATGTTAAAATGTTACATCTTATTTCCTGTCTGAATTTGTCTAGTTTCATCTTCCAGCCACTGGATGGTGTTAGACCTTTCTCTGCTAGATTGAAGAGCCCGTTATTAAATATTTGTTCCCCTTACAGATACTTACACATTGTAATCAAGACACCCCTCTTTGTTAAGCTAACTAGACAGCGCTCCTTGGGCCTATCACTATATGTCATATTTTCTAATCCTTTAATCACTCTTGTGGGTCTTCAAAAATTTCTAAACTGGCTTGTCAACAGCTACCCAGTAATGACTTCCAAATGCAAACAGCTCTCTGACACTGACCAGGATGGGAATTTAGAGCTTTCAGCGATATTGTTAGATCTTTTGTTTACAGCTTTCCTGCCTCAGGAGATGAACCCATCCAGACTAAAAGCTAAGCAAGATTGGGTCCAATCAGAAGCTCTCAACCTTTGCTGTGATAAGTTGAATAAATTGACCTCCTCAAACCTTACTTTGTAAAGCTTTTTTCTAGCTCCTCCATCATTTTTGTGGCCCTCCTTTAAACTCTCTCCAGTATTTCCACATCCTTCTTGAAGTGTGGGCACCAGAACTTGACACAGTGTTCTAGTAGTGGTCTTACCAGTGCTGTGTTCAGAGGCCAGATCCTTCCCTACTTCTGCTTGATATTCCCCCTTTTCATATCTCCAAGGATCACATTAATCCTTTTTGCCACTGGGAGCTCATGCTGAGGCGATTATCTAAGATGACCCTAAGTCCTTCTCTGAGTCTCTGCTGTCCAAGACAGAGGCCATGTCTACATTTACTGGGGATTAATGCTGCTGAGATCAATGCAGCGGGGGTCAATTTAGCGGGTCTAGTGAAGACCCATTAAATCGACTGCAGAGCGCTCTCCGGTCGACTCCGGTATTCCACCGGAATGAGAGGAGAAAGGTAAGTCGATGGGAGAGTGTCTCCCATTGACGCAGCACGCTGTAGACACTGCAGTAAGTTGACCTAAGCTATGTCGACTCCAGCTACGTTATTCACATAGCTGGAGTAGCGTAACTAAGGTCGACTTATCCTGGTAGTGTAGACAAGGCCAGAGTCTCCCATCCTGTAGGTGTAACCTGCATTCTTTACTCCCAGTTGTATTACCTTGCATTTGGCTGTGTTAAAACACATTGTGCTGGATAAGTGACCATTGAACTAGAAGGTTCAGAGTATTCTGTAACAGTAGTCTGTCCACCTCATTATTTACTATCCCAGCAATCTTGCGTCATCTGCAAACCTTACCAACAAATATTTTATATCATCATCTAGATCATTGATAAAAATATTCAATAGCACTGGACATAGAATCAATCTCTGGAGGACCCCACTAGCAATGGCCCTGTTCATTGATGTTAGCTATAAGGGATATGGAAGAAGTACCAAAACAAGTATTCTGGCATAAAATAAGTGATTTATACATGCCAGAAAAATCACACAGAGAAAACTATTTCATATTCAGGAAGTAATGAATCAACCAGGATTTTCATCACTTACATTTTTTTCCTCAAATTCATTGTTTGGAATTCCCTGCTGTGTGACTATCAGTAAAAAGCTCTTGGCATCATTGTATTAAAATAGACAAGGGATTTCTGATCTCTTTTAGCTGAGAACAATGTATTTGCGGGAGGTCTGAAAATCCAAAGAAACAAGTTTGGGATGTGTAGTGGGTTAGTGGTGGTCCCTTCCCCTCTAGGTCAGTGGGAGGCCACTCCGCCTGAGTACATCACTGGACGTCGCCCACAGTCAGGGAATTAGCAGAGCACTGCTCCGATAATGGCTCCGGCCTGCAGTCCAGGCCGAGCCACAAATGAGTCTCTGGCCCCATGCTCTCAAGCAGGGGGAGGCACCAACCAGTCTATGACTCTGGCCCACAGTCAGAGCAGAGCAGCAAACAGTTAGGGGTTCTGGGCTGCAATCAAGGCAGAGCAGCCAAAAGAGTCATAGGGTTCACAGAGTGGTCCCTCCCACTCTGCCTCAGTATAGGATGCAATGCTGAGAGTTGATTCTTTCTAAGCCCATTTTGACTGGCATAAATAATGTCTGGAGGCACATTGCCTTTCATCCTCAAAATTACATTAATCATTTAGCTCTCTGTCAAAACTCTGCTAAAATAACTATAACTGTTTTAGGGTTTGGTCCAGCTCCCACTGAAGTGAATGGAAGCTGTTCTATAGATTTCAGTAGGAACTGGATCAGCCCCTAGTGACTACCAATGTAGAAGAAAGCAACTTAGAATCAGAAACAGGAATCCCAAAGATGTTTGTAACAATGAGTGAAGGAGGACATCTAGTTCATGAATCCAGGAGAGAGGAAATGTGCCTGCTATCAGGAGGCGCTAAAGGGACTCGCACCTTGGAGTGCTGAGCACCTTCCCAGAACATAGCATCTTGCTGAAGATTTTGAAGAGGGTGTGACCTATTCAGGATCCACAGAGGAACTGGGTCTGTCACAGACCTCATCTTGAAAGCCTGGCTCTTCAGCTCAAGTTGCAGAGACCCATGGTTTTAACTGTGGAAGTCCCCGGTGTTGGACAAGATGGTGGCTGTCACGCTGCCTTTTAGTGTCTCCTAGACTTTCTCACCAAAATCATGTCAGCAGTTTCAGTGGGTTCTCCCCATCTGAAATCAGAAGCAGCTTGGACTGGACAGACTGATGTTTAGGGCTCCAATTGTGAGGAGCAGTAAAGGGAATTTGATTCAAGACTGGCAGGCTAGCTTAGATGAAGCAAATTGGGGAGAACTGCAGATCTGCCCATCTAACAGCCTCTAGCGCGGCAATTGCCACTGGTGGAGATGACATGATGGGTATAGGAAGGGAATAGCCTCTTCCTTGTGCTGTTCTCTCCCTTGGGCATCACTGTGGAAATGGTGGGGGGAATCTACCTCCGTTTGCTGCTCTCTTCTCCTCCTATCCTCCTACTGGAGGCACAGGGCCTGATTCTGCTCTCGCTGACATCAGCTAAACTCTCCATTGACTTCCACCCAGTCACTCCCGATTTGCACTGCAGTGTGTGAGAGGAGGATCTCACCAGAGGGTACCAAGGGCAGGCTGGGCAAAGAACGGCATCCTTGGGTGTCGGTGTGAGGAGGCCAGTGGAATAAAACAGGCTTCTTAACAATCAGTGAAAGAATGGGCAGCTCTCCCTCCATCTCTGCAAGCTCTAGTGACTGGAGTGAAGGAGGGATTGTAAGTCCGCTGTTACATCACTTGCTGGGAAGTAATAGGGGCGGAGCCAAAGCAGCACCCTCCTCCCTGCTTTCTGGAGGCAGGCATCTTTTTTTTGTTGGCCACGTGTCTGCCTTAGGGACGTGGGGGCTCTCGTCTTTCCAGCTAATCATAACTTGAGGGGTTGCGCCCCATTGTAATGAAGTTGATGAAGAAACACATGTAAAAGGAGACGAGTTCAGCGATCCAAGAACAGCTCTCTGGCTTTCAAGGCTTTCCATCTGAAAGCTGGGACCTGGGATGTCCTAGCACCAGGCAAATGCAGTGCAGGATGGGGTTTTTTTTCTTTTAATTTAGTCTTTTCCTCCCACAAATCATTTTTAAATTAAATCAAATTGCCAAAAGGCCACCGGGGAGCTCTAAGTGGTCTTTTGAGATTGAGTCCATAGCCTTTTGGCTCCCATTTGTTTGAATCTTTGAAGCCTTTAATGCTTGTTGCTGTTTATTTTTTATAGACATCACTCTATGTGGTTCAAACTATTAATTTTGTTAACAGAGTCATGAAGTGCCTTGTTGGCTCAGGATCCAGTGGTTGGGAACCCCAAGTTGATTGGTTTTGCCTTGACAAGTGCATATCACTGGAGTCTCCCTGTGTTCCTGTGCAAGGTTTCAATCAGGCCTGACCATTATTTGGCCAGCTGAAAAAGAGACGGGACCAAAATTAATAAAACATGTTGCAGCAAAGCAATTTCCGTTTGCCTTTCCGTGTCCTGTTTCCCCACTTCATTTCACCTTTGTCCCGCAAAAGTATTAATTCCCAAATTAAAAATGCCTGCAATGTGATACGACTTTGGGTTTTTAAGTGAGTCTGGGAGTTGAAATTGGAGAGGCGATGGGAGTTTGGAGTCTGAACTCAAAGCTTCCCTGGAATGTAACAAGCAAACAAACAATCCAGGTGAGTTGAAGAGGAAGAGTTGTCTAGTGGTCCTAGCAAGGGGAACTGAAAGTTCTGTATTCAGATGGGACACAGGCTTGCTTTTAGGCTTTTTTTTTTGTTGTTGTTGCACACGCTAAATAAATTTTAGATTGTGAGATGCCAGGAGCAGAGACTGTCTCAGTATTATTTGTACAGTATCTGCTAGTACAATGGGACCTTGATTGGGGTTCTTATGCCAGATCATCCTCAGCAAGAATAATAAATAACAACAATAAAATAGATGCATGTGCCACTAGACTTCATTTTCACATGCAGTTACTGTGATTGTGCATGCAGCCTCTCAGGTCAGATTTTCAACTCAGTTGCACAGGTGTAAATCTGAAGTGTCTCTGCTGTTGTCAGTGGAGTTGCCATGTATTTACACATGAGTAATTGGGGTCAGAATCTAGCCCTGGGGAGGCATAGCTCAGTGGTTTGAGCATTGGCCTGCTAAACCCAGGGTTCTGAGTGCAAAAACCTGTCTGGGGATTGGTCCTGCTTTGAGCAGGGGGTTGGACTAGATGACCTTCTGAGGTCCCTTCCAGTCCTGATATTCTATGATTTGTGCATGCAAACAACTGATGTGATGCAAAGTGTGCTTGTAAATACCTGACTGGTGCACAGAGGAACATGAAGGGGCTTCTGATGATCATGTATCTGGTCCCTCTGTGCCTCAGTTTCCCCACCTCAAAGAGTGGTTGTCATGAATAAATGTTTGTGAAATGTGTTAAGGTGCTATTATTACACCCATAACATAGGCCTCGGGCACTCAAATGACTATAGTGTCTCTCAAGGCAGCTGAGAATAGCTGGATTGTCCTCACTGTCCTTCCTGAGGCTCCCTTAGCATCTATCCAAGGGGAAGCTGTTCTCCAGTTAGGATGTTCATCTATAGCCCTCCATTTGTCAGCATATGCAAGGCAGTCCCTCTGTAGCTATCTTCTCAGCTCAAACCACAGCCCTTCTGTTCAGTTCCTTATAAAACCATTTTTGGCCTTCTTTCCCCACAGCTTTTTCTTCATAGATTCCAAGGCCAGAAGGGCCATTGTGGTCATCTAGCCTGACCTATACAACACAGGCCAGAGAACTTCCCCCAAATAATTTCTAGAGCAGCTCTTGTAGAAAAACAATCTTGATTTAAAAATTGCTAGTTTTGGAGAATCCACCACAACTCTTGGGCAATTGTTTCAATGGTTAATTGCCTTCACTGTTAAAAATGTGCACCTTATTTCCAGTCTGAATTGTCTAGCTTCAACTTCCAGCCACTGGATTGTGTTTGACCTTTCTCTGCTAGATTGAAGAGACCATTATTAAATATTTGTTCTTCTCTTCCCAATAGTGGTGGAGGTTCTTATTCTTTTTCATTTGGTTTTCTGGACATTTTAGCCACTGATTTCAAAGCAGGAGGGTGTTTCATTTGCAATGAGTGATGCAGCAGGCAGGAGGAATTGTGGGAGATGAAGAAAGGTCAGAGTTACATGCCAGGGCTCTAGAGTTTGTGTGGAAGCAGGCTTGTCCAACATGCATTCTTGAACGTCTGCAATTACACCAACCTAGGCCCCTCCTGAAACACAACCTTTCTTCTCCGGTTCCAGTCATCAACCTACAGTGCTGGACTTGAATGAATTTTTCAGTAGCAGCAATGCATTCTGGGGCATCACAGAGAACCACAAATGGGTCAATAGTTCTCCTGAGATCTACAAAGAATAGGGTTACCATATTTTAATTTTAAAAAAGGACACTCCGGCCCCGCCCCAACTCCGCCCCTTCCCTGCGCCCCAGCCCCGCCCCAACTCCGCCCCGTCCCCTTCCCTGCCCCTTCCCCAAAGTCCCCGCCCCAACTCTGCCCCCTCCCCTGAACGCTCCGCCCCCCTGCTCCTCCCCCTCCCCTGCTTCCCGCGAATCAAATGTTCGCGGGAAGCCTGAAACAGGGAGGCAGCAGGTAAGCTGGGGCTGGGGCGGGGCGTTCAGGGGAGGGGGCAGAGTTGGGGCGGGGACTTTGGGGAAGGGGCGGGGAAGGGGCGGAGTTGGGGCGGAGTTGGGGGCAGGGAAGGGGCGGAGTTGGGGCGGGGCCGGAGTGTCCCGGCGGCCACCCAGCCCAGGCCAAGAGGCTCTGGCCCCGGCGTCTCCTGCCCCAGCGGCCCCGGCCGAGCACCGCCGGCTCCAGCGGCTCTGGCCGCCGGCCGAGCACCTCCGGCCCCCGTCCGAGCACCGCCGGCCCCAGCGGCTCCGGCCCCCGTCCGAGCACCGCCGGCCCCAGGCTCCCGCCCGGACCCAAGCCCCACGACCCCTCCCTCCCTATTTTCCCGGATATGTCCGGCTTTTGGGGATTTCCTCCTGGACAGGGATTTGAGGCCCAAAAAGCTGGACATGTCTGGGAAAATCCGGACGTATGGTAACCCTAACAAAGAACCTTTTGCAAAGGATAGTTATTTTACTTATGTATGTGTCGAAAACACATAGCCCCAGGCTGGGCATAATGAGAGCTGGGTGGGCAGACAGCACATGTTGCTAATATTGATCCAGGGCTCAGTTTAGCTTTGCAATCCAGGTTTAAAAGGAAACAATCAGAATAAAGATCCAAATGACCATCAAGGCTATTTGTTTGCTTTTTTGCATGTCACTCAGCTCGTACTGTGAAAATACACTTGTCAGTTTCACTTCCTGTTTCTCAGGCACTAGCAAGTTGTTCTTGGCTTTGGGTTTCCAGTGCTTTAGGCTGGTGCTTGAATAGATCTTGAAAGGATCATGAAAATATTCAATTCACATGGGGCTTTGGACACCCCTTTATTTTTTTTACAAACCCTTTTGTACCTGAATTCTTTCAAAATTCCAGTTTAAGATCTTTGAATATTCCTATTATTCCTCTATGTGATTGTCCTGTGTCACTCCTGGTGACACACAAATTGTCTCACAGTTGATTTTCCAGTCTGAAAGGTACAAAATGTGCTTTTCAAAACTAGCTAGACGGTGGCGTATAAATGCCATTTCCAAGCGGTAGTACTGTTATTATTCCCAGATGTTCCACTTCTTCAATTGCCTAAATATAGTTGTTGGTTGTTGGTTTTGGGTTTTTTTTTTTTTTATAACTGTTAGGGGCAGAGGGGTAGCTTGAAAGGGATTTGGAGCTGTAAAGAAAGCAGTTTCTGGATTTGGAGCCTCATCTATACTCACTTTGAGTGTGATGGGAAAACCTTTAAGCAGCTTTTGTCAAGGCCTGTGAGTAGCAGCTGGCATTTATGCTGGAAAGAAAGCACACATGTTAAGCCACATCTTCAGGTGTGACTTCACTGTCTTAATAGAGCTACACTGATTTACACGAGCTGAAGATCTGGCCTGTAACATTTTTATGGCACGATCAGTGGAAAGGATTATATCATTGTGACTGGTTTGTACTCACCCATTGATACAGGATCCATTGTATGCACTGCACATTATGTCTTAGTAGCAAGTATTGGGAGAAATGCAATCATCATCAAATCTCTTTGTTGCGCAAGAAAGTGGCTGGTCAAGGTGATGGGAAAAGGGGAAGGCATCGTGGATTGCTTGGAGTCATAACAAGTCAGCCTTCTTCACTCTGAAGATGAAAGCTTGGCCCCATTGTAGTCTATGTTAAAACTCCCATTGGACTCACGACACGTCTCCATACAATTTGATGAGCTAGTAGGATTTCCCATGTGTTATTCGCAATATTAAAATACTGAAACAAACACTTCAGGCTACTTTGAAAAGAGAAATGTTGTCCTCTCCCCACCCTCACCCCCTTTCTGGTAAGAACTGTCATACAGTTGACCATAGAAGACTTTTTGTAAGATGCACAGGGAGTATTCGAAAAATGTGCCCAGCGCATTTCAGTGTCATTAAGCATGGCAGCAACATGAGAGCACGGAATAACACAGAGGCCTTATGGGGAAAATTAGCATGTGATGATGTCATTAAAGACTAAAATGCAGATGCACAAGGGGGCAGAGTTAAGGTTACACAGGCAACCTTATTTCTGGCTTTTCCTAACATTTGAGTTCCTGACTTTGCAACCTTAATATTCTTTTCATATCATTTTAAAATGAAATATCTATCTATCTATCCTTTCACTAATTCTATTCTCGCTGCCTTCCATTCTCCCTTACATTGTCTCTCTTTCTCTCTGCACGTATGTTGCTGCCCTCTTTCTGTTTTATTTTTCAGCTGTTTTCTTAGAGCTGGTTGAAACATATTGGTTTTTTTCCCATAGAAAAATTTTCATAAGAAGGATAACTACTGGCTCAACACTGAAAAATTCCAGCTTTTAGCTGAAAATTTTCACTTTTGGCCAAAAGTTTTTTTTGACAAACTTGAAACTTTCTGTGGAAAACACATTTTTTTGTGTGAAGCATTTCATTTTGTTAAAACCCTGATTTTCTGTTGGAAATGTTTTTTGACGAAATTCTTTGACCAGCCCTAATTTTTCTTTGTTGGGTTTTTCTCTCACACACTTTCTCTCACACAACCTCTCCTGAGCAGAATGTGAGCCCAATAGCATTTGAATTTGGACGAACTTTCAAACCTATCATCTAAAAGTGTGTTCAAAATTAGGTGAAATGAGTTTGTGTTTCTGATTTTTGGCAACTCTGGCCTAGAAGCTTCCTTTATGGGTCTGTAAAACCCTCATTTTATGTTGTAGAGCTGGCAGAATAGCTGGCTTTCCTCACACATTGCACTAGTGCAATCCTGGAGCTCTCTGAAGTCATTGAGATGAAGACCAGTCCCTGAAAGAGAACATAAGAAATACACCAAATGCATAATCTGGGGCCTTGGATACATCAACATCTTTTGAAGCAAGTGGCAGGGGGAATAAATAGATTGTGGCTTTCAAATCCAGACCACACCAGATAAAACGACATTGCTCTGATCTGTAAAAGCTGTTGTCAGGAATAATTCTGTCACGCCCACATAATTTCTGAATATTCAACACATTCATCCAAAATATATCTATGCAGTACACTCTGCCCTGCGTTCAAAGGCTTGGGAAGGAATAGAAAAGCATGCAGTGCCCTTGCCTTTCCAACAGAGGGCGATGTTATCTGAGCAATGAGTCATCCCAGGTCCCTTAACTAATATTCTCTAGACACTGTACATTTCCTCAAAAGTGTATATATGCATACACATTATTTACTTGCATCTAACTGATGTCTAACTATCATAGGTCTAATCTTGATGGGGAAGAGTGTCCATAGTACCCACTGACCTCAAAGGCAGTCATGGGTTCTCAGCACCCCCTCAAGAGTAATCTATCTATCCCCAGATGTAGCTTTCCAATCTAAACTTGTTTTACTGTCTTTTTTTCCCCACTTGAAGGCCCATTATTTTTCCTGCTTGGATGCGTATTACAAGGGCCTCTGTTTTAACTATATTAGGAGAATTATAACTGAAACCTGGGGAACATTTAAGATCTCTTTGAAACAGACTAGTTTTCTGGGAGAGGCGTTGTACCAAGCCAGTGAAAACAAAGTTGCCATAGGTACATGAGATGAAAGACTCGCCCCCATGAGAAGACTTCTGGTAATTTAATTATTACAAACTACCATCCAGTGCTGCTTGCAGAAATGGCTACAGTTTTCAGCCAACCTGCTGTGAAGAGCGAATGGTGCATGATGGTAAATTTAATATAGTCTGCCCTGATGATCAGTGTTGGAATTCCAGTTCACAGCATTTAATGGGAGCTCTGTGATTAAGCATTCTCTAGCAGTGTTGGTTGCAGTGCCAGCTCCTGTGTAAATTATTTTTCACACATGCTTTATGACTTACTGTACAGTACATGTTTGTTTAGGTTCAAGATGTCTACTGAGCCTGTTCAGGAAACCTGCAGCTATTTAACATCTTCCGAACATGCATCGCAAGGAGCAATGGCCTGTGAGTGAGGACTAAGAAAACAATGAGTGACCCTTAAAGGAAAAGAAAAAAGGCCCGCAATATTCTAAAAACCTGACCATTTGTCAAATCAAAATACCGCTGGCAGAGCCACTGGGCTTAGGAACCCCTGTGAGGCCCTGAGTGCCGAGTGCATCATTCTTAGTGACGATTCTTTGCCTCTGTGTGAAGTATCCAGAGGCAGGTTTCCATCCCCTCCCATGTATTGGAAACCTTTTGCCAAACACTGTCTGAATGGTTTATACTGAGCCTTCCCATCTGGTTCCACCCACCCCTGTGTGCCCCACCAAGGGGGCCAATTACCCCTAAAAAGACTTTGCTGTGAACAGTCTAGGAGAAACCTCAGAGCCAAGTTCTGAGTGGGCCAGGCCCTGCTGTCCTTACTCACTCCATCCTTACCCAGGGAAACCTCCCACCTAAGTCAGTGGAGTGGATTCTCTGCCTTGTTCCATTTCCTTTGCACCATCTGCAAGTTCCCGCCTGGGAATTCCCCTGGCATAGGGAGATCCCTGGGTGTGAATAGAGAGCACAGCTGAGTCCTATGTAGAGTCAGGGCTGGCTCCAGGCACCAGCGCAGCAGGCAGGTGCTTGGGGCAGCCAACGGAGAGGGGCGGCACATCCGGCTCTTCGGGTGGCAATTCGGCGGCGAGTCCCTCTCTCCCTCTCGGAGGGAAGGACCTGCCACCGAATTGCCGCCGAAGAATGACGTCGAGGCGGTAGAGCTGCTGCTGAAGTGCCGCCGATTGTGGCTTTTTTTTTTTTTTGCCGCTTGAAGCGGCAAAAACACTGGAGCCGGCCTTGTGTAGAGTTGCGTAAATAATTGATTTAATTCAATAGCTGAATGGAAAAATCTAGGGGAAAAATAGGTTTGTTTCAAACCGAAACTGCAGGCTTTTTTGGATTTTCTCGTTGAAACAGAAACACGCACAAAAACTTTGTTCAGGTCAAAACAAAACATTTTAAACGTCGCTTTGCAATGACCTTTTGAAACCAAGTGCTGATTCAAATAATCATTTTCAAACAGAAATATCGATTTGAAACAGCTTGTTTCAATGTTTCCGAATGTTTTGTTGTCAGGTTTTTTCATCCGAAACAGTTTGCTGTATTTGACCTGAATTCACTAATAGTTTTGGTGCCTTGAAAAAATTATTTGCACGAAAAATTTTGTCCAGCTGAACTCCTGTGTTTCCCTCCTGCCATCCCTGGGGAGTACATTGGTGTTTGTCTATCCCCAGCTGGTGAATGCTCCTTTCTAACCTGGGCTGTTGTAATCTTTGCTGGGACTGGGACAGAAAATCAGTGAGCTCTAACTAGCTTGTGGACAGCACAGCAGAGAAGGGGGCCAATGAGAGCTTGCCTGAATCAGATCCAAGAACAGGGCCTCAAGATTTGGCTAATGCAAATTTACCAGAATAAAAAATTGAGGCAGGGTTCTCAGAATTAGTCTCAGGTTTTGCCTGAGTAGCAATGCTTTGGCTCGGGGCCCCAAATGGTGGGGCTGATTTAGAAAAAAACAAGCAATACTTTGGCTGAGCCCTTTTGAAAGGAACCTTCCCAAAAGGCATTGTTTGCTTACAATGCCGGGACGCCAGCTATTGCTCATTTACAATAGAATTCCTATGAAATGGCTGCTGCCTCCATATGAATAATACCTAACGTTTAATGTTACAATAGGAAACGTGAGAGATTAACAAAGGATTTGTTACTAAGTGGATTGGATTGTGCAGTCCAGCCAAAAGTAGCTGAAAATCCCGCCCAGCCTGATTATTCCTGCTGTAGAATAGCTCTATTACTTGCTTCCAACAAAACCAACAACACCACCACAAAATCCAAGCTCACACCTTTAAAAATTTGCACTTCCTAGAGCCTTAAAGTCTGCTGGAGACACTTCAGCTGGGTCTCCCCTGGGTTTTTCTGTACAGTGTTAGGAATTGGCAGAGTTCAAGGGGGGAAGTGATCCTGGTCATTAGGCTAAGAGGGGTGAAAAAGGACAACTGATGGAGAACAGGAACCCAGCCCAGCCTGGGGTGATTTATCATCCATCGGGTGATGTATCTGGAGGACCTAGTGACTCATGGGAGTTTGGTTTTATTTCAGAGGAAGGCAGAGTTTCTAGTCCTTCCAAATCTAGGAGCCTGTGCCACAAACTTTACCATTACATTCAACGGGGTTACTCATGTGAGTATTTCTTGTGTGAGTAGGAATTGTGTACAGGAGTAAGGCCTTGCCAGATCAGTCACCTAACCGTCCAAGTCAATCCTACAGATCTGGCCCTCTCTGTAAAATGGGGCAACCAAAAGCCCAGACCCAAACACCCCACCATATTGAGAAAATTCAGTGCTGGATCTCAGCTTTGCAGTTCAGGCCCATCTCACTCCAGCTTACCTGCCATCTCCAGTCTGCCGGAGGCTGCAGAACAGCTTCCATGCTAACTCATTCACAACTATCTGAAACATTCACCTTTCAGGCTGAATGATAATTATTGCTATCTTTAGTACTATTTGCATTACGGCAGTGCTTAGAGGTGTCAGGATCAGGGATGCACATTCCCGTTGTAAAAATAGGGTTGCCAATTTTGTTTGGATGTATTCCTAGAAATGTCATCACATGACATAATCTTTAATTAAAGATTAATCTTTAATTCCTCTAAACTCCAGGCCAATCCTGGAGGGTTGGCAACCCTATGTAAAAGGTTGTCCCTGTCCTGAAGAGTTGATGCTCTAAGTTCCAGAGCAGAGTAGCTCAATCCAGAGTCTGTCTGTCTGTCTGTCTTGGGGAAACGCTACAAAAATATCCTCTTTTCAAAGGCCTTTCCCCCACAGCAGGCATGACACCCACAATACGACACACCCTCCTAGCCACCTGCCCTCCCCCCAAAACCACCCTGAAACAAATCCACCAAATAATAACCAAAAATCCCTACTCCAAGATGAGTTTTGACCCCCAAAAGGGAGAAGGACAGAAAGTCAATGGAGGCCGGTGGGGCTTTGCTATCCATTTTCCATGTAAGGTGCTCATCAACCACAATGATGGGCAGTGACTTGAAACCCTAAGATAGAGTTAAGTATACGAGAAGACAATGGGTGGACATCTGAGCAGAGGGCTCAAGGGGATGGTTAGCAAACAGGGCACTACCTCCGTGTGTTTTGTTTAGTGTCTCTAGTGGCTTGGCTTGGTTGGTTTTGTTATGGGATGTGAGGCAGGGCAAGAGGGGAAGGCAGGAGGAGCTGAATTCGTAGGAGTAAGGGAGGGGGAAGGATACAGTAAGGGGATGCGGGATACTGAAGAAGGAGAGAGGGGAGAGAAGGCTAGTGATGAGCATGGAGGGCACCCAATTGTGCTCCATCCTCCACTCCCAGTGCTGCTGCATTTTTGCCATGTTTGGGCTCTGCCCCAGGGTGAACTATTTGGAAAACTCTGAGCAATAATGGTTGCACTGGTTTCTAGGTCAGAGAGGACTGGGGAAAATAACCCACTTTCCCCATGATAAAAAGCATTCTCATACCTGTTCCCCGAGAAGAGCTCAAACACTCAAAACAACTCAGGAGAGATTTGAGGGGGAAACCGTCTGTGTTTGGGAGAGCGTGTGGGAACACGGTGGGGGGTGATAGCTTGAGTGTGTGGCCAGAATTGTGTTTTCTTTTTACTCTCACATACACTTTTTGTATTTCCCCATGTTCAGTCCATCAGCTCAGATTCTCAGCTGGTGTGAGTCAGTGTGTTGAAGTCAATGGAGCTACGCTGGGTATACACCCGCTGAGGACCTGGCCCCGAAGGTCCCAGTTCATTTGCTTCGCCGGGCTGGGTTATCCCAGACCGCCCGTATAACGGAACGGAGTGTGGCTCTATCTCCCCTGAGGAGCTGTTTTCTTATTTAAGCAGCCGTGAGATGCTGTGAGAGAGGTGGGGAAAGGTCAGCTGGGATTATTTTTAATATCCCAAATCTAGAGGGAAATGCAAAGCTCCACTGGATTTGAGCTGCTTTTTCCATCGTTAATGTAAGCAGAATTTTTTTGCAAACTCTCTGCTATTTCCCATATCTCCCTGTTCCTGTTCCCCTTTCCCTTTTTGGCTGCCCCTTGAACTACTTTGTTTAAGGCCAAGATGTCAAGGCTGGCGAAGCTCTTTGAATGGCCAGTAGGAGAATTGAACCTCCCACAATGGTCCATTCCCCAGCTATCCTAAAGTATGAAATCCAACATCCAGCGTCCAATTCAGCATCCTGCTTGGAGATGGCAGTGGAACATGGGGACTGCAGTTGCTGTCATTAGCTATACACGGCTTGACATATATTAGCTATATATGGCTTGAACTCCACTAGAAGCCAGGGGAATTATGCTGCGTCGGCTGTGCTGCACTAGGGACTTGATAGGTTGGGCCAGAGGTTAGGGTGCAAGACTGGTACCTGAGAGCCCTGGATCCAATTCCCTGCTCTGCCACAGACTTCCTATATGGGCAATCGTCTAGTTTCTCTGGGCCTCAGTTCCCCAATAGCAGTGCCCTACCTCATAGGGCATCTGATCTTGAGGCGCTCAGTTGCTATGGTGATGGTTGTCATGTAGGTACTAGATGTTAATTGTGGCCCAAAATCTCCCTCATTTACATTCAGGATGACTCTGAAGTCATAAGGGGTGTTTCTGAGGCCAGATCTGTGTAACCACTTGTCACACTCTTAACATCTTTTCTTTATACTTCTTTATACAGATATGCAGATGACAGTTTGTTTGATCCCCGCCTGCTCCAGTTAGGCTGAGTGGGTGTAATCTGGACTTTTGGCTAGATATTTGGTTGCACGCTAGACTCTCAAAGCATTTTACTGACGTTAATGGAGCCTCACAATCCCCTGGGAGGTAGGGAAACTTTATATTCAGCATACAGTGGTGAAGCACACAACTGAAGTAACGTGCCCAAGGCAAAATGGAAAGTTAGTGGAAGAGGTGGGACTAGAACCCAGGAATCTGAATTTTCTTGCCCTAACAACTGTGTAACACTTTTTCCTATTTAACTTCTTAAAATCCAAATACTCTGTAGTGAGTTAGGGCCCAATCTAACTCCCACTGAAGTCAATGGGGCTCTATCCATTGGGGCTTTGCTGGGTGTTGGACCAGGCTGTTGGTATGAAAGGGAATATTCTGCTAAGCCCGGTGCCTCACTGCGCATCAATGAGGAATCAGTGACTCGGATCCCTGCCCCCCACGAAAGTGAGGGCTCGGTGTGTCAGCTCAGCGAGGCCGAAATGAGGCGGACTGCTGCCGGAGTTTGTTTAGCTCTTGTGGGAGTTTGTATACCTCTGCTTCCCTTTCTATGGCACACGTACAAAACACGCAAGGCCTGTGTAGCAGCACTTCTCCACTGTCCTAGCGTGGTATCTGGCAGCTCACGCTGGCTCCTCCCCAGCACAAACGACTCTAGGTCAGAATTAATCTCTACCCAAAAACTTATTTTCTGCTTCGACATGAATTCTTGATCTTTCAAAAATAAATATTGCGCAACAGCCCCAGCCATGCTGGTAGTAACTGTATCCACTGTTTTAATAGACATTTGACCTCCCTTGCATCTGCTCGCTGGATTCCCACTTAAATTAGAAGGATATTAATGAGGTTGATTTCGGACCAAATTTCTTTTTAATTCAGTTCTGGCAAAGAGGTTGGATGCGTGTTCTGAGTCAGTGTTCAGTCCCAGCACTGGGATGTCTGAACATAATGTTCTGCAGGGAGAGAGGCTGGTGGTTAGCAGCAGCAGTTGCAATAGAGTTGCCCGGAGAGTGGGGTGAAATTTTCCAGACAAATAGTTTATTTGCCGAAAAACAAACTCGAAACTAGCTGTGAATGTGACATGAATAGATTTGGCCATTCACCAAATGGGCAACCAGAGACTGCAGCAGGTAGGGGTAGAACCAGCCTGCTGCACTGGGGGCGTGGATGAAGTAAAATGGGACCCAGCCGGGGCCACCCCTCTCTGTCTCCAGAACTGGGCAGGGAGAACCCCTACTATGGGAGCACTAAGACCCCGGTGGTGCCTCCCCTCCTCATCCCACTCTGTGGCCTTGGGGAAATACTGCAGAGAGGAGTGAGCCAGAGACTCCAACCACTAGCAGCAGAAGCAGGGAGCTCTGGGCATGCACAGAACTTTCTACAGTTGTGATTGGACTGTATCTGCTGCATGCTGAGAGGCTGTTTGCTCCAAGCCTCCTCTCCCTTGCCGTCTCCTCACCTCAGCTTCATTCCATACCTGTCCCCCCACCCTGTCTTGTCCCCTTCTCCTCCCTTTTCTTCCCACATAGCTGGAACTAACATGCCTTTTGCTGCCATCACATTGTTCATTCTGCTGGTGTGTTACATCCCTGCCCCCTCCCTGCATCTGTCTTGTCTGTTTAGATTGTAAGCTCCTTGGGACAGGACCGTCTATTACTCTGCATTGCTGCAGCATCTGGAGCAATGTGGCCCCATTGCTGGTTGGCCTCTAGGCACTGCCGTGATAAACACGATTAATAATAATAAATAATATTTTTTATGTATTTCCACAGGATCCCAAAGTGTTTTGGAGACTAAACAAAATGCAGTGGAAACAACACACATGAATCACGTTGCCTACCACTGAAATGCAGCCATCTCAGGGGTGGAACAGGGCAGCTGTTTACCAGCAGCATAGAACCACCTAACATTGTGCTGGAACCTGCAACACTGATGTCAGTGAGAGTTTTGCAGCTGAATTATATAGGAGCACAAGCAGAATCATTATGCTGGGGCAGCAGTTTATTAATAACCAGGGCAAGAACACCCCCTACTGAGCCTCCCTCATTACTTCCTGCAGCATCCTAGCTGTTCCTTTGCCAGCCCGGCTTAACTTATGAGCTCTGATAGACTCAATGCGGGGTGGTCAAACTGTGGATAGATGGCGTGTTTGTTTAACTATGAATAAAAGATTGAGTGAAATTGACATAATTTTGACCAACTCTAAGGTTACATTGTGACTAGTCTTCTCCCATTGCCCCAAATGGATCTGAATGAATGATCTTTGAATGCCACAAGGGGATGAATGAGAACCATGCGGGATGACTGAATGAATCCCCAAAGGCATATTAGATGTGTTTCACTCACCCTGGAAAAGGCTTTGTGTTAGATGTGGGGGCCTACTGATTAGATTACCAGATTTGGGGTGCAGGAATCCTGGGATCTATTCCTGGCTTTGCTAGTGGCCTCCTGGGTGGCATTAGGCAAGTCACTGCATTGCTTTGTGCCTCAGTTTCCCCAAATGTAAAATGACCTCCTTCATAAAGTACTTTGAAATCTACTGACAAAAGGCATTATAGAAGAGCAAGGTATTATTACTTTTTACTTGCTGTTGGCACCAGAGATCCAGCACAACCTATATATATTTTTAATTGGATAAGGTAAGTATTTATATTAAGAAGAAACTCCTTTTCTGTTTTTCTCCCCTTGGTATTAAAGTATTACATTCATTGGTTTTTTAAGGTTAAAAAATAATGATTTCCTTCCTTTGTTGGAGGAAACTCTGCTTCCGGAATTTGGAAAATTCTTTTCTTAAATGCGCCATGTAAATATAATTATTTTTTAACAAATATGTGTTGCTTAAGTCATTGTAAGCACAATGGTTATTGTATATAAAAGAATCAGGGTGATATTTCATTACTAGCTAAGTGCTATATTTAATGTCCTGAATAAATGATGTGCAAATTTGCTGATGTTAAAATATGTCAGATCACCCCCAGGGAAATCTAAGTGGGTGTGTTCTAGGCCCTGAGATGCCAAAGTCTCTTATATATACCGAGATACAATGTGGAATTCCTTTTTTTAAAAATCTGACATTGTTTCATTGTTTCCTGCATCTGAGATCCGATAGACTTTTATTGTCATTTCACAGTCTGTCAAAGATCCCTCATAGGAAGTGCACTTTTTCTCATTATTAGCCAGTTGATTGCTGAGCTGGCTCTAGTACGGATGTTTCTGGGGCAGAGAAGACAATGTGCCCGAGCTGCTAGTCTCTTGAAAGCTGCGCTTCTTGAATGTTGGCCATTTTGGCCACCCCTTCCAAGGGGAAAGTACTTTGTTTGAAAGCATGCGCCTCTTCACAAGCCCATTACAAGGTTTAGCAAACACGCAGCACCAAAGAATGGTAAAAATGCAGCTTAACCGCTAGTTTGTGTTGAAACGGAAACCACACTCTGGTGGCCTAAATCCAACCCTCAATGCTTCAAACATTAGACAGACGCTTTCACTCAGAATGACTATGAGTACAGAGAAAGGTGATGAGAAAACAAGGAAGAACGCAGTGTGGCTTGCCTTTGACAATCTGTGTAACCCATTGGTCAGTGTGAATTACATGTCTTCCTGGATGTGAGTCTGTTACAGAACATAGTCTGGCTCAAGTTGTAGCAGCTTATGTGGTTAGTTCTGCTGGCCCCTGGTTCAATCTCTGCTGTTGGCTGAGAAGACAGCCATGTATCTACACAGAGCTCTGAGGAAAAAAAGTAGTTGCTTAGCCTAGGATTTCAAGAAGGGAATTTGAGATCCCTAGACATTCAGTAAGATTTTGGCACCTAACTCCCTTAAGCCCTTTGAAAGTCCCATCTTTATTTCCTTAAGTGATTTTTATTTTAGTTTTATATTCACATCTGTATGGTCATGTGTGTTAATTCTTCCCTCTATTTGCTATTCCTTCCCCTAAAATAAATATAGTAAGACACTGGCGCTCAACCTTTCCAGACTACTGTACCCCTTTCTGGAGTCTGATTTGTCTTGAATACCCCCAAGTTTCACCTCACTTAAAAACTACTTGCTTACATAATCAGACATAAAAATACAAGAGTATCACAGCACACTGTTATTGAAAAAGTGCTGACTTTCTCATTTTTACCATATAATGATAAAATAAATCAATGGGAATATAAATATTATACTTACAGACAATGACTTGTTCATACTGCTCTATATACTGAAATGCACGAAATTTTAGTTTGTTCTAACTTCACTAATGCTTTTTATGTAGCCTGTTGTAAAACTAGGCAAATATCTGGATGAGTTGATGTAACCCCTGGAAGACCTCTGCGTACCCCTAGGGATACATGTACCCTTGATTGAGAACCATTGCAGTAAGGTACCGTTATGCTCTGAAAAGTGGCTCTGTAAAACACTCCATCCCAATCCATGTCATCCTGATAATTGGCTGATAATTGTCTGTTTGGATGCACTGGTTAAATTGTGCCCAATCATGCATAAATGCAGACAGGTGGGGGATCTGCATGAAAAGGAGGATGGTTAGTTTGGAGTCCACATGGCATGGGGAGCTTGTTCACTGGGGCCTGTGCTTGCAGCAGAGCTTGCTGGTCTGTGCCCCGACCAGTCTGCATGTGTGACTTCTCTCCATGTGCAATAGGGTGGCAAAGGTGATCAGGCCTGGCTTGACAAAGCCCTGGCTGGGATGATTTAGTTGGCGGTTGGTCCTGCTTTAGGCAGGGGGTTGGACTAGATGACCTCCTGAGGTCTCTTCCAACCCTAATCTTCTATGATTCTCTAACTGGGGCTCCCCAGCAACCTGCCAAGAGGCAGACTGGGGGACACCCCAGAAGCGTGTACGCAGGAGCCTTCAAACACTGTGGGATGCCTTCCTAGTGCAAGTGACCCTCTGGCCTCAGCCCCAGTCTGCCTCATGTCTGAGGTGAATAATTTCCACATTTGTTAGTAACTTTGAGGCTGAAATAAAGGACATTTAAGAGGTATGTTCTCATGCTCGCAGGCCCTGGGTTTAAACACAGGGGGGACTATGGACAGAATCTTCTCAGTGAAGGGCCCTCTGCTTTGGCTGGCACCCCTCTGGGTCCAACATGGCCCTGAACCGGGAGTCTTGGCAAGCTTGCAGCAGAAAGCTGGTAGTGTGGTTAGGGAGCTATCCTGGCACTCAGGAGACCTGTGTTTGTTTCCCTCCTCTGCTCCAGAGTCCTGTGTGATGCTGGACAAGTCTCCCTATACTTCATTTCCCATCTGTGAAAAGGGGATAATAGCAATTAGATGTCTGGTAATTGGGGCAATAGAACATTGCAGAGCAATGTCTTCTCCGAGGCTGTCCCTGAAGGACAGGGTGGTGGTGGGGAGCCATTAGAGTTAAGAAGACCAACATTTTCAAAAGCGGCCACTGATTTTGGGTGCCTCTGTGTTTAGGTATCTACTGTCTGGCACTGAAATGTAGGGGCTGCTTTTAAACATCTGCATGATGTGTTGGCTTTACAGCACCCAACAGCATTCCAGGCATTTTACAGAGCATACAGAAGATACATCCTCGGCCCTAAATCTAATACCTAGGGTTTAGCTGTTCAGATCTTCAAGGGACCTAAGGGAGATAGGCACCCAACTCCAACTGAGCTCCAAAGGCACCTAACTTCCTTATGTTTCATTGAAAATCCCAGGCAAAGTGCTTAAACTGAGCTGAATTGTGTTAAACAGCCTTTGATGCCATAGCCTGGGGCAGCCTGTTCTATTCAGCTTGTGTAGGGCTTATTGTCTATCAGGAATGTATATTCATGACAGGGTTACACACAGACCATGTAGCTTACTAGACCCCTTCTTACAAGCGCTTTCTGGTTTCATTTAATTTCGAATCACTCAGCTGCTTAAACATTCATCTTTTCAGGAACATACCCATAAAGCATCACAGTAAAATTCATCCCCCAGCACTGCGTCAGTGGAGTTAAGTCATTAGAAACACTCAATATATCTTACAAAAAACCCACACTCTACTGATATGCAGTTGGTATCACTTATTAAAACTTTGCCCTTTGAACTTTGCCCCCAAATTATGAACAGGACTGGATTAATCTTCGACCCCATCGAGCCTAGGCAGTGACTGATCCCAAAATCCTTGTTTATATGAGTAACTCTTATTCACATGAGTAGCCCTGTTGACCTCAGCGCAACTCCTTGTGTGATTAAGGGCCGCATGTCTGAGCCTTATGTACCTGATTTGAACTCCATAGAGGCAACAGGCGAGGTTGCACCCTATTAATTTGCATTAATTGTTGCAACCCTTTGCTCCAACAAGAAGATCAGATCGCATAGGGCATTTGGGGAACAATTGTGGGAGATCCCTACAGCACATCATTGCATGTTGATGACATGTTACTGTGCATGCCACTAATCTCTAGACAGTGAACTAGAGGAGGGTCTGCAAAAAAGGCACAAAGATTTAAATTAGGAAGCACTTAAAGTGGAGGACTACATGGGAAAAGTAATGGAACGCTGGCTTAAATAAAACATGGCAATTGTGTTCAAGTTAGGGAAGAGGCTAATGGAGATTTTATGCCCCAGGTCCTATAAATAATTCTCTACCATCACAGAACAATTAGTAATTCTACTGTACGTCATCACAGAATTGCTGAGAAAATCCTGGCTGTCAGTTTTGTGGGAAGACACCCCGGGAGCTGAAGCCGTGAGGCAGAAAAGGGATGGCTTTCTCCCCCCTGCAGCCATCTCCTAAGATCATTTATCAGTGCGTAGGAAGGTAGACCATTTACATGTGTCTCTAGCACTTTATTGAACCAGCAATCACATTCCCATTTCGTTGTTTTAGGGCCTGATTCACTGGTGTGATCCAGATATTCTAACAGTGCAAAGCAGCTGTAAACCCAGTTTAACTATCCCTGGAAGAGACCCCCCCCCCCAAGATGGGGAAATCTCCTAGTGGTGTAGAGCTGCTGTAGTGACAACTACAGCAATCTCACTGATGGCTGCCAGCATAGGGGCATGCCTGGACAAAAAGAGATACAGACAAGGTTCCCCAGTGCACACCTGATCTGCAGTTACCAGAATAGATCCTTGGAGCTTTTTGTAGCTGGGCATGAATTAGAGCAAGCAGGTTTAAAGAACTGGTTTAAAGCCATCTTTTACTCCCTTCTGGTCTTGCACCAAGAGGAAATTGGTCAAGCCAGACAATCTGGCTTATGAAGGTGAAGGCAGCTCTTTACAGTGTGTTAATTGTAGTTCCACATTGGCATAAACTGCAGATGCGGACACATTGTAGCTCTCAATGATTAAACCACAGTACTCTAACTAGACAAAGCTTGCAGACCAAAATCTGGGAAAGAAAAAGAACCTGGAGTTTAAGTCTTTAAAGACTGATTAAATCTGCTCAAATATTTCTTTGTAGGCAGTTTTAGCATGTACATATTTTATGCCTGATTCACACTAAAGATCTCGCCATGTGAGTCATGCCTCTGCACTGGGGGTTTCTTGAGACATCACTGAATATGTGGCAGTGCATGAAATTGTAGGACAGGCTTTCTCCCCTCCCCCGCCCTCCTATGCTTCATCCTTGAGCTACAAGAGGAGAATTGTGACCTCCGACTGTCTTTTGCATATTAGTACAAAAGTGCCATTCTTTTCCATGCCAGTTTAACTTTACAGGTGTCTGGCCTGGGGGGATTTTGGTACGAATTGCCAGGATATAGATTTCACATGAGAGTATGGCCATAAAATCATGTTGACATAAAGCCACTAGTGAAAGTGAATTAAAATGGCATTCTTATGCAAACACAACATAAGAGCACCATGGTATCTTGCTTTCTTGTCTTCTGTTTGCTTATCATAACATAAATATTATGGAGAGTTAGCCCTCTCCCCATCATGAATGTTGTGTCTAGCTTTCTGTTATAAACTCAGTTTTGACCTTTCCCCTTCAACTTCCCCAAAATTCATCCCAAATCATGTAACAATATCACATATAGAGCTGAGTGAAAATCAGAATTTCCGTTCCGTGGGAAATTCTGGTATTCCAGCTTTCGTTTTCATCCCAAATTGGGAGAAAAAGTCAAAATCTCCAAATTTTAATGGAAAGTTTAGAAAAATTTCAATTCCGAAATCTCAAAACGTTTGAGAGATATAGTCTGGCAAGGAGTCCGGCCCATAGGGGAGAATGGGGCAGGAAGCATGTGAACTACAGCTCCCGTGAGGCACCACAGCACCCTAGGCAGATGCTGTTTAATGTCAAACAGACTTGAAACAAAATGTGTCGGTTCAGTTGAACAAACTGAAATGTTTTGCTTTTGTTTCAGTTTTCCTAATGGAAAAATCGAAAAGTATGGGCAAAATTGAAATCTTCACATTGGCAATTTTAATGTTTGTGAAAACTGCATTTTCCAGTGAAAAAATCACCTTGAATAGTCTTGTGTGGGTGCTCCACTGCCAAAGAGGAAAGCTCAAAGTGGATGGATTAGACCCAGCATTTGTGGGATGTGTTTGCTTGAAAACCCAGCAGCATTTACTGTTTAAATAAATAAATAAGTTAGCACAGTTTTCAATTACTGAAATGTCATATCACACAAACAGCAGGGCCTGGAAATACATGGCTTGTGTGGTTTCTACTGGGTCTCAGCGAAGCCTGCTGTGATTAATTGTGTGGTTAACTGCAGAATTATTCAATTGCATTCTGATAACCTAAAATCACAGTGCAATTCCGTTCTTGCAATATTTGTGCCAGCTTTTGCCAGAGGGAGTGTTTTTTCTTAAAGCCCTATCTCCTGGAGTCATGTGATTATGAGACTGTCAGCTGTCATTACAATAAAAAGTAAGTTTCTAGCCTTTGTGGTTGCAGAGAAAAGTTTCAAAGTGTGAACTCTAAATGCTCAAAACCAGACGACAAATAAAAAGAATCCAGAATTTATTATTTAAAAAAAATCTCACAATATTAAAGCCCATCTCCTGATTTTTGGGGTTCTGACTCCTGCTTTTTGAACATTTGGGGCTGGCCGTACTGGTGCATAGTCTGGTGTGAGCGCTAAACTCATTGAGTGAGAAGGGGTTGGGGAAGCCTACAGAAAATGTTTGAGGGTGTTTTTCAGGCCAGGCTTTTGGCTTGGTCTGTCTCTGCTATTGAGATCTCCTTGTTAATTCCTTCCATCTACTCCACACCCTTAACTATATCTTTTCCCTTTTCTCTCTCTCTTCCTCTGCCTCATGGGATTTTTGTGCTATTGTCACATGATACACTCCTCACAATCTCTTTCAAGCTTCCTCAATTCCTAGATACCACACACACAGTTGTCTGGTTCTCACTTCCCACACGCCTGGTCACTATTCCCTCACATGTGTGTTTCAAGTTTCCCTGTGTACATTTCACACTGCAGAGCTATAGGTCATGCACATCAGGGGTGTCAAGAGAAACGGATTGGGACTTTATGGCATAGCATTTATTTGCTGACAAATATTTCTTCCTCCCCTTCCAATTTTCCCCCATCAAACAGTTGGGTGGTGGCAGGAGGGAAGCAGCATTTGTAACTGTTTCTTTCATGAAATAAGATAATAGGAGGAGAAATTAAATAATCATCTTTGACAATATCCAGATACAGAGTTCCCATCAGTCAGTCTGGTGAAAGAGCTATTGTGATAGGAAGGTTATACTTAGCTATGAAACCTGCTTTTCCAGCTGTTACCTGAATGTCAGCATGTGCCAGTGTGCACTTTGGGCATAGAAATGTTATCATCTAAGGCAGTGTTTTCTTAACCTTTTTGATACCAGGGACCAACTTGCTGCCTTCCTAAACTGTGTCAGGGAGATCTCAGGGACCGGTGCTGGTCCATGGACTGGTAATTGAGAAACACTCTTCTAACAGGCACTCTGGTCCAAACTGAAAGTAGACTAATTTGAAAAGCAAAGACTAATTAGATGATCAAATATCCAAGAGACCACGTGACCTGTAGCACCTCTGGGCTGTCCAGACTTTTTCTCTATTACACACCTCATGAATTTGAGAACAGAAAACTAACGTTACAGGCTCTTTCTAGTTATTCCAGATTCCTTGCAGCAGCTCTGAAGATGCAGCAACTTATAGCTAAGGCACAGAACAAGGTGTTACAGATCAAGGGTTTATTTATGGTTGCACTACACATTTTAAGAAATAAGTATTATCTCATTATTAGTTTGACCTGCTTAACATAGGGCATAAAATGTCACCAGGCAAGCATCCTGGATCAAGCCTATATCTTATGGTTGAGCTACAACATATGTTTAGAAGATATGCAATCTTCATTTAAAGACTTCAAGTGATAGACCATCTACTGCATCCCTTGTTAGATTGGTTCAAGAGTTAACTGCCCTCACTGGGCAATCCTTTGGTAAAATCTGTGGACCTCTGTTGTACTCACAGATATTTGAAGAATCTTATTTACTCAGTTTAGGCACTTTTAAAAAACAATTTTACTTTGATTAATTTTTCTTGGTTTTCTTTCCACGACAGCTTGTTCTTAGGATGTGAACATTCCTCCATAGCACTGGAAACAGAAGACTACATTGTGCTGTTTCTGAGAACCTGATAGTGAAATGACTAGAAACAAAAAAGTGAAATTGACAACAGCTCCAGTGAAGGCTGAGTGACATGCAAAGAGTAAACAAGCTATACAAGATGTGTGAGAGGTAATCAGATTTTTCAGTTATTTTGTCACAGGCCCAAGGACTCCCTCCCTCAGGGGGTCCCATGGGGAGGCAAATAAGCATTGTATGTTGCTAACATGGTGGTAAGCATCGCAAGGCATTTTGGGGGAGGGTCAAAGGTGTGAGTGTGGAGAGGAGGATTCCTTTGCAGGTTGCGAGAGGCCAAAAGGGGGAGGAAGGAAGAGAGAAGAGAATGGGTTAACTCAACACCTCATCTAGCGATGTCTGAAGATAAAATGCTGGCCCCGGTCCAAGGTCATGGGCTCGAGAAAAAGTCTGCAGCTGCCCAGCCACGAGAAGATGAGAACTAAGTGGAGCAGGGCTGCAGAGATTGCAGTAAAAACAGTGAGAGAAAATGAGACGCTGAAGGCCAACGGGGGTGGAAACAAAATCTCTGGAGCCGATGTGTTTTGGGAACGCCGAGGAGGCCACAGTGAGCCGGTTTGGACTGGTACAAAGAGCACCAGGAACAGAGGCCCCTAAAATGAAAACACCCCCAAAAGAACGCAGGACTTAAAAATCCACCCGAGAGCCAAAGCAAGTCAGAGATCACAGTGGACCCTGGACGACTCGTGCACGGGACAAGAACTCCCATCCCACCCCTCCCCCTCTTCTTCTTACGTTAAACCCAGGCTTGGCCAGCCTTGGGTCGTGCGTGTGTGAGTATGAAAGTGGGTTAGGGCTGGGATACTAACGCTTTCTTGCTTCCTTTGAGTGACGTGGGAGCAGTTCCAACACTCACCGCTATTATTTTATTATTTTATTAATAAAGCTTTAAAACGCAGACACTTGCTGTGCTCCGTCATCTCCTCCCCTAAAGATCCTGTGGCCTCAGCCTGATCACCTGATGCCCCGGGCAGATTGGTAACAGAAATCTGTCACAATTTCATTTTAACAATCTCAGGTTCCATTAGTAACTCAGGGAAGAACATCTAGAATATGTGAGGCCAAATACATCTCAGGTGTGATATCACTGATGTCAATGTAGTTACACCAGGAATTTAGTCCATGTTTTTTATCTTGACAGAGTCCTTTTAAGCTCTGAAGATTGTTGAATAAAAGAAGAGAAAGGTGGGAAAAGTAGGCTGCATGTTAGAATGAAAGTGTGATGCTACCACATGCTATGGGTTTTGAGGCAGCTCAAACTTCTGGGTGAGGCACTGTAGCAGAACCCAGGAGATCGGGATTCAAATCTCAGCATTGCCAGACTCAGTGTATGACCTTGGGCAAGTCACCTAATCTCTCTGTGCCTGAGTTCCCCATCAGTAAAACGAGGGTAATGATGCTTAATTTCTACTGTACTTTGTCTGTCTTGTGTGTTCAGACTGTGAGCTCCTGGGGACAGAGATTGTCTCTCATTATGTGCTTCTGCAGCACCCAGAACAATGCGGCCCCAATCTTGGATGAGTCATCTAGCTGATACAGTAATATAAATAACAACAGTCTGGACTTTGAAGTGTTTGCCATAGACGACGACTCTGGGTGCGCCGGGACTGGAGCACCCACAGAAAAAAAAATAGTGGATCAGCTCCTCCCTCTCTCCCCCCCGAATCCTCCCACCTGCCAGTGGGCCCCACTAATCAGCTCCTCCCCCTCCCTCCCAGCTCCTTCCGCCCAATGTGATCAGCTGTTCAGTGGTGTTCAGCAGGTGCTGGGATGGAGGGGGAGGAGCGGGGGCAGGAAGAGGCAGGGGGAGGGGTTGGAATGGCACAGGGCGGGGGTGAAGGCTTGGGGGAAGGGGTGGAGTGGGGGAGGGGCATGGGGCAGAGCGGTGTGGGAGCAAGCACACACACACACACCCGGGATCTGGGGAAGTTGGCGCCTCTGGAGTTTGCTTTATGTGAATCCGAATCAATTTGCATTTCTGAAGCACGGGGAGCTTCACATTACTGTAACTTGACTTTTACACTGAGGTTGAGAGCAACCCAGCAGCTCCTCCTAGTGAGGCCCCACTTGCCACCAGAAAGCTCTCACAGTTCTGCAGTGCTGTCCTCCCTTCCCTTCCAGCAGGGCCTTGACAATAATCCAACATTAAACAACATTACAGCCTTGGAAGCCTTTTCCTGCCCTGGCTTTTAGGGCCTGAATTAACAGGGCCAGTCATAAATCAGGTCGACACCAGGAGATAGCAATAAATCATGCCCGAGGCAGCTTTAAAGAGAACTGAAGCCCCAGACGAAGTACAGTTATGGGCACTTTAAGTGCATGTATGAGGTTGAAAGGGAACAGATGGCAAACTCCCGCCGCAGCCTGGACAGGGTAAGCATGCAGACCTGCTGGCTTTCCAGGGAGAAATCTGTTTTGACACCTTAATGGTAAGCATGTCTTGCCCAGACTGATGGACGTATGATAAATACCCCTTTCCTTACTGCACAATTGCTTGGCAAGGTTGGATGCTGTGCGAATCACTGTGCATGGCAGAGTGATGTCAGCACTTAGCTGGGATACCGGATGGGTGGCAGGAAAAGGAAAAAGCAGGAGGAACGACTGTCTGGACAGCCTGAGAAATGGAGGGGGAAAGTGAGGATGGATGGAAGAATTTAATCCATTCCCACCAAGAACCGTGCTGGGAACTTGCCAGGAGCTCAGCCATGGAAACGTGCAGAAAATGGAGCAGATGGAAGCTGCCTTCAGCTTTAATGCAGGCACAGCCAACGGGAACGGAAGGTTCCAGCATGTAGTGCTCCTTCCAGCTGTCTGTTTGTTCTGGGGCCTGTACTTCTTAAAGGCCCCACGTTGGTGTTCCTCACGGGAAGGGCAGCAGAGATTCCAGGGCTTGGTTCCGTTTCAGAGCCTGTATTTTGGACACCTCGTGTTAAAGTGCTGTGCTGCTCTGAAAAGCAACGCAGAGAAAATAGCTCCCGGGGTGCCGGCGGCAGCGCCACTCACCGAGTCTAAGTCAAATGTGCTCCGTTTACAAGCAGGGCCAGATTAATCTTTTGTGAGCCCGGCGCCAAACATATTTGTGGGCTCCCATGGAGGCAATGGTGCATGGCACGGGGAGGTCAGTCCCCAGAGCAAGGGGCCAGCCAAAGGCAATGAGGCATGGCATGGCAGGGGTGGCTCTGCTCTGCCCAGCTCAGTGCGAGGGCACTATTTACAAGATGCACAGTGGCCCACCCAGCCCGGTGCTGCCAGCATGCCCCTTCCCCTCGGGGGCCGGCCCATGCCTTGCCACACAGCCCCCCCACCCAACACCGCCCCCAACTCCCTATGGCCAGAGCCCCCCTGGACCCACTATGCCCAGCGCCCCCCCACTCCACCCCACAAATGCCCAGAGCCCTGCACAACACCACCCCTGCCCAGTGCCCCCCTGCCAACAGCCCCACCACAACTGCCCAGCATCGCCCACAGAACCCCCACTCCCTAGTGCCCCAACACACATTTTCCTCACCCCCTCACAGCCCATCCCCCCCTTACACCCCAGAGACCCACTCCCCCATGCCCTGGCTCCCGGCCGCACTCACCTGCTCTGCTGGGAGGTGACTGTGTCTGCTGGGCTGAGACAGCAGCGCAGCCAGGGTTGGTCCCAGGGTGGGGAATCGCTCTGGCCCCTCAGGAGTGATGTGATCAGCCAGGGCCTGCCCTGGCCGGGCTCCCTCAAGACGCACTTGCCTGGAGGGGCCCAGCCAAGCCCCCCACACTGTTCCCCCTGTGACGTTGCAGTCTATATGATTTTATAAAAAATTGATAATGAGTGAATATAATGTAACTGGAATATGCTTCATGCAAAAGGTCTCTTGTAAGGTATCATTACAAAGCTTATTGTCTACTGAGTGTGGTCATCCTATTTGTATAACAATGTCACTCTTGTATCTGAAACTAGAAATATGAACTATAACTCTGAGGGCCTATTGTAATTATGCAAAGTGTGGGCCATTAATGGTGGTTTGGTATCTTAATGGCTCCCATCAACCAGGACAATTGACTGGATGGCTCTGTTTGCAGGCAAGGCTTCCTGTGAGTCAGGCTGGGAGGAATGAAGGCTTGGGGGTCTTACAGTGACATGTGATCATGTCACATGAACTGTAATCCATCTTTAACCTGGTGCTTTTCCAGTGACAGGGGGTGGAAACCTAGAGAGACAAAGGATTCCCGCCTTATGCAAAAGATATATAAATGGGTGGAACAGAGAAGGAGCCATCATGAAGAATCCCTAGCTACCACCTGAGCTGGAACAAGAGCTGTACCAGGGGAAAGAATTGTGCCCAGGCCTGGAAGGTGTCCAGTCTGAGAAAAACTTACTGAAGCATCTCTGAGGGTGAGATTATCTGTATTCAGTTTGATTAGACATAGATTTGCGCATTTTATTTTATTTTGCTTGGTGACTTACTTTGTTCTGTCTGTTACTACTTGGAACCACTTAAATCCTACTTTCTGTATTTAATAAAATCACTTTTTACTTATTAGTTAACTCAAAGTATGTATTAATACCTGGGGGAGCAAACAACTGTGCATATCTCTCTATCAGTGTTATAGCGGGTAAACAATTTATGAGTTTACCCTGTATAAGCTTTATACAGGGTAAAACAGATTTATTTGGGTTTAGACCCCATTGGGAGTTGGGCATCTCAGTGTTAAAGACAGGAACACTTCTGTGAGCTGCTTTCAGGTAAACCTGCAGCTTTGGGACAAGTAATTCAGACCCTGGGTCTTTGTTGGAGCAGACGGGAGTGTCTGGCTCTGCAAGACAGGGTGCTGGAGTCCCAAGCTGGCAGGGAAGGCAGGGGTAGAAGTAGTCTTGGCACATCAGGTGGCAGCTCCCAGGGGGTTTCTGTGATCCAACCTGTCACACCCCCCACCCCCACCTGGCTGAGACTGGACGGGCTTCTGCACCAGTCCCAGGTGGCTCAGCTCCGGGGAGACAAGTGGGGCCCCACAGGTGGTGGGAAGCAGAGACTGCCTGGAGCCAGAGGTGCACTGGGATCCAGCCAGGGGGCAGAGAGGAGCAGGGGGTGGGGCCAGGGGGCAGAGAGAAGCCCTTAGCCAACCAGCAGGCAGGCCAAGAGGAGCAAGTGGTGGGCAGGGGGAGCCAGTGGGGGTCTCAGGGCGCAGTGCAAGCGGAGCAGGCCGGGACACCTTATGAGCATTGGCCCAGCTCCATGGTGTCACTGGCGCCATTATAAACCTGGCACTGTTTACAAGTTAGAAGATTTTTTTCCCCCAGCTGCCAGCTCTGCAGACTCAGATCTGAGAGTCAACAAGAGGAAATGCAATTGTCTCCAGCTTCTGGTGTGGTCTTTTGAGGGGTCTCTGCTGCTCCTGGCTGGCCCTCCTTCATTTGCCCCTGAACAGGGTAGTTCATGGACCCTCACTTGAATTGAGTCTAGCAGACTGCTTCAGTCTCTTGGCTGTGTTTGTGGAGGTGGCCTGGTGCCGGCATATTGCCCCTTTGCTGTCTCAGGACTTTCTGCCTCCTCTTCCTTCGCTGGACTCTTCCCTTTATAGCTGGCTTGTTTCCTCTATTGGCTGCAGCTGTGGTTGCCTGGCTCCATGATTGGTAGCTTTTGCTGCTGCTTGGGGATGTGGTCAAGTTGCTTGCCTCCTCTCCCTGCTGTCTGTGCTCAGGATGGGTTTGTAGACCCCATTACAGCAATAATGATAAGTACAGAGTACTACACTTAGGAAGGAAAAATCAACCATACAACTACCAAATCATTGGCTTGGTGGTAGCTGAAAAGGATTTGGGGGCTATAGATGATCACAAATTGAATATGACTCAACAATGGGATGCAGTTGCAAAAAAAGGCTAATATTCTGGGGTGTGATAATAGCAGTGTCATGTAAGCCATGGGAGGTAATTGTCCCACTTTCCTCAGCCATGGTGAGGCCTTAGCTGGAGTACTGTGTCCAATTCTGGGTGCCACACTTTAGGAACGATGTGTACAAGTTGGAGAGAGTCCAGAGGACAGCAACAAAAATGAAAACCTGACCTAGGAGGAAAGATTAACAGAAGTATGTTGAGTCTTGAGAAAAGATATCTGAGGGAGACCCAATAACAGTTTTCGAATATGTTAAGGGTTGTTTTTAAAGAGGATGGAGCTCAATTGTTCTCCATTTCCACTGAAGGAAGGACAAGAAGTAAGGGGCTTAACCTGCAGCGAGGGAGATTTAGGTTTGATATTAGGAAAATCTTTCTAACTCAAAGGATAGTTAAGCACTGGAATAAGCTTCCTTGGGATTGTGGAATCCCCAATCACTGGAGGTTTTTAAGAACAGGCTGGATAAATGCCTGTCAGGAGTGGTCTAGGTTTACTGACCCTGCCTTGGTTCAGGTGGCTGGACTTGATGACCTCTTGAGGTCCCTTCCAGGCCTACATTTCTATGATTCTATGACACTGGTTCCCTCACCGGACGGAGGAAGCCACCTCTGTGACTTAGCCTTGTAGTGACCACTTAGCCTTGGACAATGTGTCTGATGGAGCAGGGCCACATGACTGCTAAATCTGCATAGAGCCAGACTCTGCCCAGGAAGGGAGCCAGACACATAGCTCTGCACTTACCTGCCATAGTTGTGCTTGCTCCAGGCTGGGTTCGGCTGTTCCAGATGCTATAAGCGTCACTGAGGCTCTAGTGGGGTGGAGTTCAGCCAGCAGTAGTATCAGCCTCAATTAAGTTCCACCTGTGATTTGGCCTTTCTAGTCACCTACCCAGTACCGCTTACATCATAGATGAGAGCAGCTTATGGGCTGGTGAGCTGAGCTCCTCATTGCAATGTTTCTTCTTCTTCCTCCCTGCACTCTGTCTCTGATGATTCTAATTATGTGTTTCCACTCCAAAGTCAATGTGGAATACTCACTGTTTGAAGGGAGGGGGGAGGAACTATTTTGGTTTATACCATACAACATATTTCTCACTGAGTTGTTCCCAGAATAGACTCTGCACCCTTTGCTACCCATGGAACAAATCTTTGCATCTGCCTCCTTCTCAGATCACAGATTCTTTCCAGATCAGATACCAGCGTGATCAGTGCCCCACTCCACACCTCTCCTTCCTGTACAGTCACAGTCTGCCCCTCTGTGCATACAGGGAAAATGCTTCAAACTTTGACTAACCACAGCTACTCCCTAGTCTTTATCTAAATCTATTTCCATAAGGAGTTCTGCCATCAGCCTCCCACTGAGACTCAATAATCCCGGAGACGTCCTCGGTATCTCTAGGGAATTTCCAGTTCAAAAGTGGACCTGGATCTCTGTCTGAACATTCCTGAAGTCCAAGGGGGCTTGGATCCAGCATTCAGTTGGGGTCCATCTCTCGCACTTTGCAGAGTGTAAGTTTGAGGTTTCGACTTTGTTTCAGCCTGAAAATCAAAGGGATGCGCAGGTGGTATCTACAAACCCTTCCCAATCACAACCACATTGGTTGGCCCCATTCTAGATAGAAATAAGCCAAAGAGTAGCAGAATGAATACTGATTATAGCTAAGTAGAGACCAGACAGGGAGTGATAACTTGGCAAAGGCATGCAGGTAGTTTTGGTAGAGTTGAGATTCTCCTAGGAAGGCAGAGATGAAGTAACAAACATGCCAACTAAGGCAAAGAGGAGCTTTCACCAATGATTGTAGGAACTAATGAGGATTAAAGAGATGCAGCAGTTTTGGATCCAGATTTCAAACCCTTTCCCTAAATTCAGGGATTGTCATATCTCTGGTTGGTTCAGCCCCCTAGAGAGAGAAAGGCCAGCTGTGACACTTGGATCAGGAGGTAGAGTTAGAATACAAACTTCCCTCTCCCGCAGGTTGGGAGCTTTGGTTGTCCAGGCCCATGTTAAAATAAAACAAGACTCAGCCTGAGCCTAGATGCTGAGTAGGGCAGTATCTGAGGACATAGATACCAGCCTTCTAGGGCCCTGGCAATCCTTGGTCTAGATAGAAAGGACATGAGGTCATTCTTCATTTTCTGTTTTTTTCCTGTTCCTTTACTTCAGGCTCAGCCAGCCGCAGTGGGGTCAGGGCCAGTGCCAGAAGCTCTGGAGTTCCTGTAATACTCAGAGGAGATATACTGGGGTAATGGAGATTAGCTGCAGAGCCATAGCTGGGGATTCTCCTATTGACTTCCTCCCAGCAGCCCCTGGTGCCGTGGGTGTGCCATTGGTGGGGCATAGGCACATCAGGGATGGGGAGGGGTGAAGAGCAATGCACTTCAGCCGTCCCCAGTTGGCAGATGGTCCCTTCAGGACCATGCCGACTGGTGCATGTTAGAGCAGCACCCAGGCCTGATGGCTCCCCATGCCTCTGCACCATCTGGCCGTAGCAGAAAATCTGACCCACAGTGTGTGAAGCCAAATGTGTTGGGAGCCTGTGGAAGTGCTGATAGCTCAAGTCCCATTTGAAATATAAATCTAGGCCTGCATTGGAACACCGCATGGGGCTGTTACTTCCAATCCTATAGCATTACCAGGAAAACCACGTCCATGCTCAATGTACCAGCGACATCCTTAAATTAATTTAACCGTTCAGGGCGGGGAGGAGGGAGAGCACTGATGGAGTCTTTCCATAAAATGATTAGTAGGGCCCTGCAGCTGACGTCGTGCTCAGATTTCTCATTGAGATAGTGCTGTTCACGAAGCATGTCACAACTTAAATGCAGGCTTGGGTTTCATTACATGTTGAAGGAAGGAATGAGTAAGCAGGGCTGAATCAACCGAGCTTTAAGCAGAAATGGGGTGAAAGCATTGCTATACAGGTGTGATGGGAAATCATTAGGAGTCCGGGTGCCTGGGAAACCACTGGGATATTTGGGTGCTTCTGCTCCCAGCCCACTGTGTTTAAGGAACAGAGGAGTGGGCAGGTGAGAGGCTGCACTAGTCAGTGCTTTCCAGCAGGAGGAGCTGTGGCATTTCGATCACCTTCTCGGAATGCGGGTAACTAATCACGGAACTAAATCCCTGCCAAAAGGGAGAACCTGACATGTGGGAAAAATGTCTCTCTGTATTGTAAATGTGATAGCAACATAGGATTCCCACTGTAGTCCCAGGATTTATTCTTCACTATTATTGGAGCTGGCGGGGCTGAAAGGCTTGTATGTGAGCTGATGAAATGCCCCCTATCCCCTCTTTTCTCAGGATCTTTAGTGGAAGAAGCAATCTGGTTTTCACTGGGTGAAATTTCACACTTCCATGTAAGGAAAGGAACTGTGGGCAGCAGGAGTGCGCTGCCAGCAAGAACTGAAAACCAGTTGGGATCACTCCAAAGCAAACAAGGACATGGAAAGCCAGTTACACCCTGTAAAGATGGCACCCATGATGATTCTCTCTGCAATGTCCAGATCACCCGGGTTCAGTTTTAGAAGGCTAGAGTCAATGCTTCTACCTCCCAGCTCTTCATGGTCTTCCTGGGGTCTGAACATCAAGTGGTTTTCTTTCTGCTTCACACATAAATATGGGTAATAAAAACATTGGAACGCTCACTGACTAATAATGCACAAAGCAATCTGGAATCCAGCTGTCTCGCCTATAGCTGTGTGCTAACCGGAGTAAGAATATGCTTTCATCAGTCCTATACTGTGAGGAGATATCAGCTGGCAGTAAAACCCAGGAGTCCCGACTCTGTGCTCTAACCACTAGACTCCATTTGCAATGTTCAAACGTGAATTCAAATTTGCAAGAGTTGGAAATGTTGCTCAGCACTAACATTTATTATGCGACAGGAGATTGTCCATTGTGGCACTAAATGCCAAATCAATACAGTAAATAAAATGTAGACTCACACTTGTTAGCATAACTGCAACATCACCAAGCAAAAAGATTTCACATATTGGGAATCATAGACAGGTATAATAATATGCACTACATGCCTTGAGATCTCCCTCACCCATCCTCCTCCCCATCTGCTTGTCTCACATTTGGATGGAAAAGTGAAACAGACTCCCATCTCTGAATGCTGCTGTGATCTGGGAAATACATTAAGGAATGGAGTAATTCTTCATCATGCTTTACTAATGTCATGTTCAATCCTGCATGCTTTGTTTAATCAAACTCCCCATTGACTTCAGAACATGACCTTCCAACCATTTATTTCTCTGCTTTTTAGCCTGATGTAAAATCTTTTCCCTTCCTGACTAATATAATTCATTGTTCTATTAGGAGAAAAAATGTAAACAACAGATAAGTCTGGATGTTCCAGAGATAATAGATCAAACATTAATTTAGCCCCAAGGTTCACATTTAAAAAAAAAAAGAGAGACACATATCTGTAAATACAGTCTTTGATACATAACATTAATTTATCGTGAACGAGACTGCCAGTGGTGATTGGATTTTCAAAAGCAATGGGACATGTTTTGATCATTAGAGATATAGGCTCTCTACACAAAGGGCCCCGCTCCTGATCTCACTTACCCTGTTGCCAAGCAGGCATTGAAGAAAATGCAATTATCCCGGTGTAAAACCAGTATAAGTGGAATGAGAGTCCAGCTCCTTCTGGTTTTGATTTGCATGATCCCCTTAGTATGTTCTGGTGTTGGCTGGAGCACAAACGCTGCAATGCCATGAAGTACCCTGATTCGGTGAGGTTTCCAGTCTGCTATCCAGAGCATGAATGTTGGGTTAAGCAACCAAATGGAATCTCTGACCCTCACAAGCTTTGCCCACCACCTCTTCCTAAGGGTCATAGCTAGAGATGTGGCTCAAGCCCCAGAATTTGGATCTGGATCTGGCTTCTACCCAGCTCAATATGTGGGGAATTCAGATCTGGGAGTTGATACATCCTGTCCAAATGAGATTGTTGGATCTGGATCCAGGTTCAGATTTTAATTCCTCAAAACTCTGGAGTTTTGGACCTGGGATTTGGGTTCAGATCCATTTCAAGCATGAACAAGAACATGCAACAGAACCTGGAGCCACCCCTACTTCACCTTCCTACTGTGGGCAGACCCAGCTGGCTCCGACCTAACCCCACATAGACTCTCGCTTTACTCCCTCTCCTGAGGTCATGACCCTCATGCACTTAGGACAGAAGAATCCCAGGCATTGCTTCAAGCTGGGGACTGACAGGCTAAGAAGCAGTTCTGCAGAAAAGGACCTGGGGATTACAGTGGACAACAAGCTGGATATGAGTTAACAGTGTGCCCTTGTTGACAAAAAGGCTAATGGCATATTGGACTGCATTAGTAGGAGCATTGCCAGCAGATCAAGGGAAGTGATTATTCCCCTCTTTTTGGCACTGGTGCGGCCACACCTGAAGTATTGTGTCCAGTTTTGGGGCCCCCTCTATAGAAAGGATGTGGACAAATTGGAGAGAGTCCAGCAGAGGGCAATGAAAATTGTCAGGGGGCGGGGCCACATGACTTACGAGGAGAGGCTGAGGGAACTGGGCTTATTTAGTCTGCAGAAGAGAAGTGTTTGTGTGTGTGTGTGTGTGTGTGTGTGTGTGTGTGTGTGTGTGGATTTGATAGCAGCCTTCATCTACCTGAAGGGGGGTTCCAAAGAGGATGGAGCTCGGCTGTTCTCAGTGGTGGCAGATGACAGAACAAGGAGCAATGGTCTCAAGTTGCAGTGGGGGAGGTCTAGGTTGGATATTAGGAAAAACTATTTCACTAGGAGGGTGGTGAAGCACTGGAATGAGTTACCTAGGGAGGTGGTAGAATCTCCATCCTTAGACGTTTTTAAGGCCTGGCTTAACAAAGCTCTGGCTGAGATGATTTCATTGGGGTTGGACCTGCTTTGAACATGGGGTTGGACTAGATGACCTTCTGAGGTCTCTTCCAACCCTAATCTTCTATGATTCTATGATTCATCACGAATGAGACCCCCAGGCAAGTTCACTGCAGAAAGAGGCTGGCCACAGTCACTTCATCTCTGTGTGTGGCTCAGATTCATTGCTGAGTCCTAATCCTGCCGACCCATAGGTGCTGGAACTAAGGGTGTGGAGGGTGCTGCAGCACCCTCTGGCTTGAAGTAGTTTCCATTATATACAGAGTTTACAAAGTTTGGTTCAATGGGTCTCAGCACCCCCATTATACACATCGTTCCAGCACCGCTGTGCCGACCGCAGGGCTGGGATCAAAGCACTATTAATGATTATTATTTATTAGGTACTCAGAAAATGTGATGAGGGGTGGCAGTACAAAACCCTAAGATATACAGAGTATGTATTATTATTAGTTATTATTATTATTATATTAATCACAGCTTGTATTTTGGTAGCACCTGAAAGCCCAGTCAGGGATCAGGGCCCCATTGTGCTAGATGCTGTACATACCCAATACAGTAAGACAGTCTCTGCCCCTAAAAGCTTACAATATCCAAGCGGCCTAATGCAGAGAAGTGCTGAATTCCATCATTTCCCATTGAAGTTAATGGTTTCCGTACATTCATCGATTCCAAGGCCAGAAGGGACTACTGTGATCATCTAGTCTGACCTGCTGTATAACACAGGCCAGAAAACTCCTCCAAAATAATTCCTTTTGCACTACAGCATATCTTTAAAAAATTGATTTAAAAATTAAAAAAATGTAAATGGTCAGTGATGGAGAATCCACCATGACCCTTGGTAAATTGTTCCAATGGTTAATTATCCTCACCGTTAAAAAATTATGCTTTATTTCCAGTCTGAAACTGCCTAGCTTCAACTTCTAGCCATTGGCTCATGTTACACCTTTGTCTGCTAGACGGAAGAGCCCATTATTAAATATTTGTTCCCATGTAGGGACTTATAGGGACTGTGATCAACTCACCCCTTAACCTTGTATTTGTTAAGCTAAATAGATTGAGCTCCTTGAGTGTCTCACTATGAGGCACTGATGATCAATAACTACTGGACAGTGATTTGTTGATCTCCCAGTATGATTAGCAATGTGAAATTTGTTAAGCCTCCTTGTCTGGGACAGCACTGAAGAACCATAGGACCAACTCTATCTGTAGACCAACTTAATGTGAAAGGTCTGTCACATGCTAAGTGTGAATGTCTTGCAAGATTTCTCAAGGCGAACAATATTGATGCTGTTGCTCTACAAGAAACTCATGCTGCAAACTTCAAGCAAGCTGCAAGATACAAAATTTATTGCTATGAACTCATTGCCACTGTGAACAACATAAAGTATGGCCTTCCCATGTACACCAGGCAGAATCTTACTGACGTGTGCCTCCTGCAGGAATCCAAGATCATGGGAATCTCTGTTGCCGTGATAAAAATCAGACAACTGACCATAACAAACATCTACAAACCTCCAAATCTTGAATGGCCGAAGCCAGCGTTACCATCTTTTCTCCACTCAACTGTGTACCTTGGTGACTTTAACAACTACCACACACAATAGGGCTATAGAAGAAATTATGCTACCGGTGAACAACTCATAGACTGAGTCTCGTTTGCAGATGTTCACCTTCTTTTTGACCCCAAACAACCAGAGACTTTTTGCTCAGCCAGATGGAACACTGAACAAAAGACAATAACGGTGTTTCTCTGCAAGATTCACAAACAGTGCTTGGAAACTTTCCTCACATCCAACACCGCCCCACTATTCTGCATGTCAATGTAGGAGTTCCACTGACTGAATCAATGGTGAAACTCCACTGGAATTGCTACAGTGAGAACTAACTTGCATATACTGCAGAAGCTGAAGACTGGATACACTGTAGCAACTCAATCCCAGAAAACGATGATTGCTTTGTTTATCTTCTTATCCAAGCTGGCATGGAACACATTCCCTGCAGCTATCACAAGGTCTATTATACTCCTTGCTCGCAGCCAGAGACAGAAGTGCTCTTCAAAGAGTATGAGAAGAGCAGTGATCTGGACATAGAAAAGCACCAACAGAGCCATTGAACTTTTCCCGCCTGACAAAATGGGAAGAGTTAGTAGTGGGTCTTGACTCCACTCATTCCAGTCCCAAAGCCGGAGCACTGTCAACGGAAAGTAACAGCCGGTGCTGTCACCTCACACTTTCTCTGTAACTCGAAGATCAAAATGGACAAGCTGACTAGAGAGAAGGTTCAGAAAGAGCTCTGTCATGGGGCGCATCACTCTCCGTTGGGCTGGCGCCTCCTCTTGGTTGCTTTGGGGATTAGCTTGAGGCCAGTGCCCCCTGTCTGTGGCTTTCACACTGTCACTGCATCTGCTGGCAGCCCCTCTTGCAGCCTCAGGAACTGCAGCATCCTCTTAGTGAGTCCATAGGGCTGAGTCACCACCTTTGTTCCCCCCTTCCGGGGGTTAGTATCGCAGTCTAAGGGTACGTCCACACTACCCGCCGAATCGGCGGGTAGCGATCTATCTATCGGGGATCGATTTATCGCGTCTTGTCTAGACGCGATAAATTGATCCCCGAATGCGCTCCCCGTCAACTCCAGAACTCCACCAGGGTGAGAGGCGGAAGCGGAGTCGACGGGGGAAAGTTGTAGGAAAGGATCTTACTTGCCCATTTCACCCATATTGTTGAAGCCATCCTGCCAAAGGACCAGGCTGGTTTTAGACCAGGATGAAGCTGTTGTAACCAGGTTCTCACCATTTCTAGTCACCCTGAGGCTGGCTTCCAATGGAACCTAAAAACTAGAAGAGTGCTGATAGATTCATCTGCTGCCAGTAACACGGTATGGAGATATGGGCTATTGCTCAAGGCATCAAGGGTCATCAAATGCCATATCACTGTGCAACTCCTGGCCACAGTGTTGAGCAACCAGAGATGCCATGTGCATATGAATGGGTAGATCAGGAAAGCATGTGCCCTCAATGATGGTTTGCCACAAGGTTCTGTGTTGGCTCCTTTACTATTCATCATCTACTAGATGACCTATGCAGTCCCTTCTAACCCTATGATTCTATGATTAGTGACTCACCTGACACAATTTTGCATGTTTGTCTATGCTGATGACATTGCTGTTGTGGTACAAGGCAAAAATCTCACCACCGTTGATGACACCCTCTGTACTGATAATGGTGCAATGGAAAATAATGGAAGCTCTGCCCCAACACCTCCAAAACCTTGTCAATAGCTTTTAACCTAAACAACAAAGCTGCCAAGGAACCACTCAGTGTCACCTTTGGAAGTCGACAGGTCTGAAACGAGCCCTATCTGAAGTACTTGAGTGAAACCACGAACTGAAGCTTGACTTTTAAAGCTCATATGGAAAAGTCAGGCAAAAAGGCAAAAGCCAGGACTAGCCTCCTTCCAAAACTTGCGGACCCAGCATGGGGGTGCCAATGCGCACACACACATCGAACAGCAACTCTAGTTGGTATGTTCGACCACTGAATATTGCACACCAGTCTGGGCAGGCAGGTCACATGCCAAATTTCTGGACACACATCTTAGTGCCTTGATGAGAATCATAACTGGAACATTAAAATCAAGATTTGTTCAATGGTTGCCTGCTCTGGCACATGTACCTCCACTCACAATCCAGAGTGAGAGACACACACACAGCTCATGAGTACAATTGAACCATGGTCAACTTGAACTTACCCGTTCTTGAGGACCTCCAGAACCTTCTGAAGACACGCATTAAATCTCACAGGCTTTTTGGGATCAGACTAAAGCTCTTAAGGCTTCCTCATTCAGTCCTGAAGCACATTGGAAAGAATTCTGGGATAATGCTAATGTCCCAAACAAACACCTAATTGTTGACCCCACAAAAGAACTCACAGGTTTTACCCTACCCCAGAAACAATGATTCGCACTGAACCATTTCAGAACAGCATGGCCGACACTGTCATCTTTTACACCTTGGGAAGAGGAGAGACTGCACAATGTGCCTGTGGACACCAGCTTCAAACTATGGACCACATTGTAAATCGGTGCCTGCTTTGATCATTTGGCAGTGGCATCTCAGACTGACACCAAGCCACTTCTGAAGCTAATCACTGGCTCGTTAATCTGGACTTGGTTATCTGAATGTTGCTAAGCACCTTTCTTGCCATACAAAAGAAGAAGAAGACTGTAAGGCAGGTTTTCTAATCCTGTAATAATTTTTGTGGCTCTTCTCTGAACCTTCTCGAGTTTGAATTCAATCCTTCTTGAATTGTGGACATCAGAACTGGACACAGTATTCCAGCAGCGGTCGCACAAGTGCCAAATCCAGTGGTAACATAACCTCTCTACTCCTACTTGAGATTCCCCATTGTACGCATCCCAGGATCACATTAGTCTTTTTGGCCACAGCTTCACACTGGGAGCTCATGTTCAGCTGATTATTCATCCCGATCCCTAAAGCTTTTTCAGAGTCACTGCTTCCCAAGTCAGAGCCCCCCATCCTGTAAGTACGGCCTGCATTCTTTGACCCTAGATGTATACATATACATTTAGCTATATTAAAATGCACTGTTTCCTTGCACCCAGTTTACCAAGTGACCTGTCCTTTTCATTATTTACCACTCCTCCAATTTTTGTGTCACCTACAAACTTTATCAGTGATGATTTTATGTTTTCTTCCAGGTCACTGATAAAAATATGAAATAGTGTAGGTCCAAGAACCGATGCCTATGGATCCCATTAGAAACCCAGCTGCTCAATGATGATTCCCCATTTACAATATTTGAGACCTGTCAGTTAGCCAGTTTTTAATCTATTTAATGTGTGCGGTATTAATTATATATCTTTCTAATTTTTGAATCAAAATGTCCTGTGGTACCAAGTCAGATGTAATGATCTTGTTGTTAGTACTTTGCTGTAATAACTTGCTCCTTGTAGGATCTAGATCGGCTCCTTTATCTGCCCTTGAGAACATTCCAGCTTCCTGATAGTTTCTTCTATGGTGATCGTCACTATGATATCTGGGCACCTCACGGATCTGAATTCATTTACCTTCACAAGACTCCTGTGAGGTAGGGAGCCAGTATTGTGCCTGTTATACAAAGGGGGAACTGAGGCACAGAGAGGCTTCGATCTGGGAAAGCGCTTAAGCATGTGCTTTCTTGAAGCAGGGACGGGGAGATTAAGTGACTTGTCCATGGACATATAGGAATTGCTACCCTGGATCAGATCCAAAGTCCATCTAATCCAGGATCCTGTGTCCAACAGTGTCTAATATCAGACGCTTCAGAGGACGATGCAAACCCCTACCACCCTAAAACTTTGTAGTGGACAAGTATGGAACCAGCTGCCAACAAAGGAAGCTTCTTTTTAACTGCTGTTGATTAGTGTTTAGCAAATGCCCAAAGCATGTTCCTTCTCCATTTTAAAATACCTCCCGTCTCATTTACCTGTGGATTTTCTCATTACTCATATGGATGTGTAATCCTTTTCTGAATCATATTAATCTCTTGGCCTCAATAAGATCTAGTGGAAATGAGTTCCATGGGATAATGATGTGTTTTGTAAAGAAAATATTCCCTTACATATACGACAGCCAAGAACTGAAACCAGATCTCCTGGGTCTCCATCCAGTGACTCAACACAAGACCCTCCTTCCTTCCATTTAGTTTGCTTCATAAGCATCTGTTAGACACAGATAATAATTACAGACAGTTGTGACAAGTTCTAGAGCTGAGAGCAGAATTTGGCTTTTTAACTGCATTCTTCAGAGAATTACCTGTCAGGTCAGCTATGAAGCAAGGATAATTTTAAATAATGGGACAATGATTTAATATTCCAGCAAATCCTGCAGTTTAAGCAAAAAACATGAGCCAATTTTCCTAGAGTTTTCTGCAAATGTCTCCCAGCCATTGGGTTACTATGTTGACATTGCTGGTTTCCTGGGAGAGCTCTCTGGGGCTGGGAGCAGTGGTGCCAATTAGGGAAACCTCTCTCTGTGTGTGTGTGTGTGTGTGTGTGACAAACATCCTCTTCCCCTAAGGTTTTTGCGTTTGCTCAAAGGTCCACAGGCCATGGAGTCATGGGGAGGGGAGGCAACAATGGCCCAGCCGCTTTTAAGCCGTACTTTGGTACTAAATCAGTACGGCTGCTGCTGGACTGGTCTGGAGCATTGCTCTGGCGGAGTGGTCACAGCGCCACTCACATTTGAACCAGCCACTCCTCTGTACAGCTGGAGGGTCAGCCAGTCCAAATGGTGTTGGAACCTGGTTCATGGGGAGTTTGCTGAGAACTCAACTCCTGGCTGCACCGGCTCATGCATTGTATAGGTAAGAGGGAGAGGAGACTCCCTGGCTGACGGAGACCTGGGGGCCCTGAGGGCAGAGTGGATGAGGGGCACATGAGCAGGGAATGGAATGGGGTCCTTGCCGGGGGTGGGCAGGAATTGGACTTTGTCCCCCCTAAGAAATAGCTGAATTGGTGCCAGTGGCTGGGAAGGAGGACCTGAAGCAGAGCTCCATGTGGCTCGAAAGCTTGTCTCTCTCACCAACAGAAGTTGGTCCAGTAAAAGATAGGACCTCCCCTCACCTCTCTGATATCCTGGGACCAATATGGCTATACCACCACTGCAAACAATGATCTCTGTACCCAGTTAGAGGTAGGTAAGGGCCTTTTTTTTTTATAGGACTCCACTCCAGGTAACCTCAGGTTTCTCCTGCACAGTGTTGGAGCTACCTCCAGCCCAGCCCCAATTACACTAGGAAATTACAGGGATATACCTTAAAAGGAAACCCTAAACTATGTACAGTACTGAAGGACATTTATTCAGGACTGCTGGACTCAACCTTCCAGCTTGGCTGATGATTTACCAGTGACCAAACCTCTCTGGGCAAAATTCTTCACTGTTGTACATCGAGAGCAGAGCTGGGTGAATAAATGATTTGTTTTGGTTCACTGGCAGTTACAATAAATAAATAAAAATTCCGTTTGTCCCGAACCAAATTTGAAAATTGCAAAAAATGGCAGCAAATTGAAAAAAAAAATCCCATTTCGGGTCCAACAAAACATGTTATCTGACCTGAACCAAAACATTTCAGGCATTTAAAAATTGCTAAATCTGCAAAAGAACCAAAATGAGTTGCCATTATGAATAACAATATGGACCATGCATAAAAAGAGTGAGAATGGCTGTATACGCTGCTGGTTAGAGGGCTCAGCTAGGAGATGGGAGACTCACGATCCAGTCCCTGATCCAATGAGTATTTTTTTAGAGAAAGTGGAGCAGCTTTAATAGGAGAGATTGAGACAGCCCTCCTCCACGTCCCCAATATTGCATAGCCCAGTGCCTTGGCCACTAGCCTGCAATGTGGAAGACCCAATTGCATCCCTTCTCCTCATCAATTAGTGGGGGAATGCAACCACATTGCAGGTCAGTGTCCTAACCACTGGACTAAGAGTTATAAGGAGTCCTTCTCCAGCTAGTTTGTGAATGGCACTTCAGTACTGAAAAAAAAAAAAAGTGGCTGAAACTATTTGGCTAATTAGAGTCAAATTTGCAAATAGTTTCGGGTCGACCGAAACTGCACTTATTGGCAAACTATTTGTGTGAAATTTTTCATCCAGGTCTAATCCAGAGTAACTCCATTGAATTCACGGCAGTTCTTCTGGATTTATGCTGTGTCACTGAGAGCAGAATTTGGCCCAGAGTGTTGGGTGAAGATGAACTTCTGGCATTAGGGCCAGATTCCAATCTCAGTTATTCTGGGGAAAGTCCAAGGTAATGTCACTGAAATAAGTGCAGTTACTGCTGATATACACTGGTGTAACTGTGATAAGAATCTGGCCCTCAGCCTAAAAACTGAATGCTGGTGACACATGAACAGCTCAACCTATGCCCTTCTTTACATTAGGGCTTCCAGCTTTTTGTAGCTGCAGAGAAAGTATCCCGAGTTGTTTCCCACCCGAATAATAATAGAAGAGTTGACTTAATAGCAATTATGGGCCCCTTCTCAGTTCAGCAGGAGGATTCAGTGTGTTTGATCTATATCTGGTCTCCTGCTGGAAAGACCAAAATAATCTAAGCAAAACAGCATTAACAGGAAACCTGCTTTTTTCAGCAAGAACAACTGAAAGAACATGGAATCTTAAATACAGCGGGCTCTAAACGCATTGGTTTTACCATGAACTATATACATTGTTACATCTGCAGTGCACTGCATAATTCTGGGATTGCCTGTAGCTCCATAGTTCCACACACATATGAGTTTAGCCAACACAAATGGCACTCTCATACTTTTACTGGTGTAAATGAAATATTCAAGTATGAAACAAGGTAACTTCAAATAACCGGATCAACTTGATAGCAAAGGGGACAAGGTTTTGGATAGGAACTCTGCTAGACTTACTCACTTACTATCGATACGAAGGCATAGGAAAGGCACTGTTGGGGAATACTACCTTAAAATGACTCCCATAGAGCTAGCTGACAATTTTTTTGCTTATAAGACGTATGTATTTATTGTAAAAAAAAAAAAAAAAGAGGGTTCATAAAAAAAAATTTCATCTCCTCTCCCTCTAATAAGTCTTTCATTACATTTTTGTTTTTCTTTAGAGTTTTGTTGAAAGTGTTACTTTCTTTCTGAAAATAACACTTTCAACACTTCGTTTACTGTTTTCCAACTGAAATTTTTTTGCAAGACAGTCAGAAAATGGGGAACATAGGTTTTTTCTGCACTTCCTTAACTTTTCAAATTTTCCCAGAGGAAAATCATTATTTCTTGACAAGAAAGTTTGGAATGGGGAGTTTCCCTGCAAAAATTCCCCAGGAAGAACTCCCATTTTCTAGTCTCCCAGAGCTAGAAATGCACCCAATTTGGATCCCCCAGATCCAACCTTTCCCCAAACTTTGCAGGTGTTTGGATTCGGATCTGACTCCAGATCTGAATTTGGACCTTGCACCAATCTTTTCCTGAAGCTTTTCCATGAGACTAACTCTAGTGAGGTCAATAGGTGTTTTGAGCACAAAAGCACTAAGAAATCAGTCATTTGTATAATCTTCCATATTAATAGTTATCCATCTGGTCAATTTGTCCAAAAGATCATAATGAAGCTTAAATCAAGGAATAAAAAGTGGATCTTTCTTTTTAGCAAAGTGGAGAGACAGAAGAAGTGAAGCATTTTGCATTAAAATGAAAGGAAGCTAGATAATAATATTTTATGTGTAGCTAATAATGAATAATATGCAGTTGATTTGTCTAACATATTACTGAGCTGATATATTAATTACAGCTTGTCACAAAATGGGTTTTTTCCTCAGAAAATTTTTACTTTTGATCAAAAAATAAAAAACCTGAAAAACTAAGTTTTTGGTCTTCATAAACAAACAAACAAACAAATCATTTGAAAACATCCAAAACCCAAAAATATTCTTTGGCCAAAAACTGCTGAAAACCAAAAAAATGTACAGTTGTCACCAAAATTTTTCAGGTTTTGGATTATTGTTTTGTTTTGTTTTGTTTTTTGTAACAAAAAAATAAAAAAAAATTGAGGAAAGCAGACACTGCCCATGAAAATTTTCATTTAGTCAAAAGCCTAATTTTCCAATGAAAAAAAGTTTTAACAGAACATTTTCTACCAGTCCTAATGCCAATGTTGTGCTGCATTTATTTACAAACCCTTCTAGATGGAAATGGCAAAAAAAGAGAGTATTTTACTGGACTGTAGTTACTATAAACTAGAGATGGGCCAGACCCAGAACTCCAGATCCAAACACACCATACTCCGAGATGCAGGCTTGGAATATCATGGATCTAAGACCTGAAATTTTTTCCTGTTTCTGCTATAAATCCCATGAAAACTGAGCTGCCAAACTGTCTAGAACCTCATATATAGTCTCCAGATGAATTTCAGAGACATCTACATCTCAGTCCTGTCCCCTTTGAGATGTAGGATTTTTAATCACGATTAACACACAAAAATGTCTTTCTTTCCAGCGCCATTATTTTTGTCCATGAGGAACACATCTCTCATTCTAATGCAGCATGCCACCATCAGTTGTCTGTCTGAGCTGGATAATAATGATTTTGCCTGTCTCTCTGTGTGATTGTTTTGATTACTGGAATGAACTCTTCCACTGCATGCGCATTTGTATGCCTTGATTTTGAAATGACACCCAGGTACAAAGGACAGCACTCCCTCTAAAGATATTCAGTGATTATATTGCAGCAAATCTGTGCCAACTCAGACAATCAGGTCTTCATGACAACAGAAGCAACTCACAATCTCCTACTCCAAACAGCTACTAGCCAGTTCATTACAATATTTAATTGTTTTATAATTCTCTGTCTATTCCTTCTTCTTCCTGCTACTTCTAGGGTATGGCGCCATTCATGGCCATGGGATGAACGGATGTCCAGAACAGCCAGAGTTTTGTGACTGTTCATTATCCCTTTTCCCTCCAGATGTTCTTTAATTCCACAGATTCGGACGTATCATCCTAACTAGCCCCTGTTTAGGATGATAGAAGTCAGTGGAAGCAGCCACCATCCTTGCTAGGGGCCCTGCACCATCAGTGATCAAACAGGAAAGAGACAGGCATCCTGTTCTCCCAAAGCTGTCTGTAGCCACAATTGCATGTGATCCCAATTCAGAGTCCTCTCTAGGAGGTATGTGGAGTCCCAGGCTATGGCAGGTGGGTGCTGGCTGCATTCCCATAAATAATTATGCTTCATGGCGGTGGCTTTATTAATATTGTTCTTGTGCTTTGTTATTTCCTGGCATGTCCGCCAGGTCTGTGAGCGGGTAGATACAGGAAATGTCTGTGCATTAGCACTGCCTGCAAATGGGTCCCTCTGGTCATTTTGCATGTTGGATCTATAATCCATTGGGGCCATATTCCAGGGTGGAATCTACAGTGGTATAAACTAGACCCCCTTACACATGTCCCTACATCTAGTTACTCCTGCAGTTCCAATGTGGGAGGGAGTCTAAGCGGTTGTATATACACCAGCTGGAAAATAAAATCACAGAATCAGTCTTAATTCACCACTTTAGTTATTTCCATGCAATGGGGACACTATTTGGGGTTAAAAGGGTCCTATTTTGATTTAGCTCAAATCTATAACATTTCCTCTCCCATTACTTAAAAATGGAGAAAGTACATTTTTCCCTCTCCTCGTGCTCTACAACTGACTGAACTGTTTTTGCTCAAACTTTCAAAAAAAATATTTTGGGACAGAGATGAAGCCTGGAAAATTTCAGCCCCCAAAGCAAGCACTTCAGAAAAGGAAGTGATTTTAAACTAGGGGTTAACAAAGAAACCCTAATATGGCCTTATCTATAGAAGTTGCTAGCAACCCCTCCTTTATAATACAGGAGCAGATCCTTCATCTAGGCATCCTTGGTAAAGGACAAGATCCTTTTGAAGGGGAATACTTTGATACAGTATGCTTTGCTTTCTGTTTAACAAGTTAGTAATGAAACTGCAGGCCTGATGCATTCTTATAAAGGACTTTTTCAAAGCACGCTACAATCCATAACGAACTGACCCCCACAAAGTAAATCAGTATTATTATCCCATTTTACAGATAAGAAAACCTGGACACGGGACCAAATTCAGAGATGATGTACAAGGTGGTTCACCCATATAGTCTTTACCCTTTACCTACTTATTGCTCTCATCAATGCACAGGAGAGTCTAATTGGTGTAAGGTCCAACAGGATGAAGATACATTAATCGACATCTTCTTACACTCTTTTGTTAGTTGCTTTTCTTGTTCTGTTCCTCTCTTCCGGCCATTTGGTGTGAACTACACCAGCTTGGACTCTCCTACACCTTGGTAAGGGGGTATACGTAGGCATAAGGGAGTCTAAGGGTATGTCTACACTACGAGAGTAGTTCGATTTTAGTTAAATCGAATATGTGCAATCGATATTAGAAAGTCGAACGTGTGTGTCCACACTAAGGACAGTAATTCGACTTTGTCAGTCCACACTACCAGGGAAAGCGTCGACATTGGAAGCAGTGCACTGTGGGCAGCTATCCCACAGTTCCCGCAGTCCCCGCCGCCCATTGGAATTCTGGGTCGATCCGCCAATGCCGTCTGGGTAAAAAAATGTGGCGAGGGTGCTTTTGGGTAACTGTCGTCATCCGTCAGTCACTACCGCCCTCCCTCCCTCCCTCCCTGAAAGCGCCGGCGGGAAATCAGTTCGCGCACTTTTTGATCAGTGACAGCGCGGACGCCACAGCACTGCGAGCATGGATCCCGCTGCGACCATCGCTGCAGTTGTGGCCGTTCTCAACACCTCGCAGCTTATCATACACCTTTCCCTGAGGCAGATGCAGAGAAATCAGGCGAGGAGGCTACGGCACCGCCGTGAGGGCCTGAAGTCGGAGAGTAGCACAGAGCTGTCAGAAACCACGAGCCCCAGCGCCCAGGACATCACGGTGGCAATGGGGCATGTGGATTTTGTTGAACGGCGATTCTGGGCCCGGGAAACAAGCACGGACTGGTGGGACCGCATAGTGCTTCAGGTCTGGGATGAATCCCAGTGGCTGCGAAACTTTCGCATGC
>NW_020664753.1:675161-711719 GCF_002925995.2 Terrapene triunguis | reverse complement strand
CCCCCCCCGTCTCTTGACTGCCCCCTCCAGAACCTCCCTGCCCCTTCTCCGACCCCCTGGCCCCCTTGTTGTTGGCCTTCGCCTAATGTCTCTGTGAACTTGCTCAGGAACGGCCTGAGCCGTTCGTCCCGGCAGGCTGGCTGGCAGGGGAGGAGGAGCGGGGGAGGAGCTCCAGACTGCCGGAGGCGATCTGCGAATGCAGGGAGGGAGGGAGGGAATGATCTCAGCTGCAGGGGAGAGGAGGAGGGGCTCTCTTTGGCTGTCAGAGCCTCATGTAAGTGGCACCATCCGGCCGGCTGCCCTGTTAGCCGCGCGCGCTCTGCATGGGGGGGGCGGAAGTCCGGACATTTACAAATTCCCCCTGGACGCTATTTTTAGCTCAAAAATCCGGACATGTCCGGGGGAATCCGGACGAATGGTAACCCTACTCAAGGCAACAAATGAGATCAGGGCACCCACTGTACTATATATACTTCACATAGTTTTTTACTTTAGTCCACTAGCTCAAGGGTTAATAATCTCACAGTGTGTGGACAGGGGCGAGGATGGATTCCTACTAGAAAACAGTTTCTGAGAATAGGAAAACAGGATCTGTTTTAATTAATTGTGTTGTTTAGGTTGGACGCTCTCTGGGGTGATGACAGCAGCCTACGTTTTCAAAAGTGGATGGTGATTCTGAATGTAGCAGGATTTGGGTTCCGCACCAGAGACACCATAAAGGGGTCTGTGATGGGGCCTACTCCCTTTATCTGTTGGACGAGGGGGTTAAAACCCAACTAGTGCACCTGTGACAGATGCCTTGATTGCCTGGGGTGGCAGAGCTAGGTAAGGATCATCGGGCACCTGGCCCTTACAAGGAAGCTGAGGGAATGCCCCGGGGGAGATTTCAGAGTGTGCAGGATTTCCCCATGGAGAGAAACTTCATGGAGAGCAAAGCAGGCTTCCGGAGAGCCTGGAGATAGGCCTTAATGATTAAACAGGCAAGAAGCCCGGTAGGAACCTCCACAGGGATCAGGTTAGGTTCCTGTGGGGGAGGCCCTGAATTAGGGTCAGGTGAGAGCACTTCAGTGGAACCTAAGGGGGCAGAAGATTGGTTAGCTCAGCAGAGAAATGAGAAGCTGGAAGGACCTGGGGAGAAGCCAGAGGTTTGAGAACAAAAAGGGAGGCTGAGCTAAGTACAGGCTGCAGGGAAGCAGCACAAGGGGTCTGAGAGTTAGGATATGGCCTAGGGAAATAGCAGCATGTCTGAAGGAGCAGACCTAGCTGCTTTACACAGAGTCCTTGGGCTGGAACCCAGAGTAGAGGAATGGGTGCGGGTTCCCTTGCCAGCCCCTGAGGAAGGGGTATGCAAGCCCAGTGGAGGGCACTGAACTTTGTGACTTAACTGGAGGGCTGAACCATGGAAGACCTGGGGAGAGGCAGATGGCCAGCAGGAGGTTCCAAAGATGAGAATCCCTTGCAGCACTGAACCCTGACACAAGGGGGTGCTATGGGCAGTGAGTACACTACCTTACAGGGTCTGATTTTTCAGAGGATGGGTGCTCAGTGCTTTCTGAAAATTGGGATGGTTTAAGGTGTTTGAAGTTGTGTCCCCAAACACTGAGGCACACAGAACGGCTACTCACTGTTGCAAGCACAGGCTGGCATGCTGTCTTCAGTGTCATGGGGAGGGTATTGTCAGCACTTCAAAAATAATCAATAACAATAAACAGCCTGCTGTGACTTCTGTTCAATTAGCCTGGCTTTGTCTTGACATACAGTGGTGCTGAAGACATGAGAACTAGAACTTGTTGAGAAATTATTTATTGTCTAGCCCTTTTTCTGGTGAAAATGTCTTTTTCTTTTAGTTATTCCCTCCCCCCTCCCCCCCACACAGTTTTCATCAAAAGCAACACTTTCAAGTTTCTGACAAAAATAAAAAGAGTTTTTTTCTCAGAAATATCCACCGTTGTCAAAAAATCCCCAAATGATTTCAATGGAAATTTTATGACTAGCTTTAATGAAAATGACTTAGGAGACAGAGAGCGAATGAATTCTTTTGACCTCTAAACTCCATGGGTTTTTCTTTTGCCTGTGCAAAAGGACAAAATGGGCTTGTGTCCTATTTACTTCTTTGGCCTCATCTACACTGGGGGAGGGGATCGATCTAAGTTACGCAACTTCAGCTACGTGAATAACATAGCTGAAGTCGACGTACTTAGACCTACTCACCGCGGTGTCTTCACTGCGCCTCTCATGGCGGTGGAATACAGGAGACGACAGGAGAGCACTCGGGGATCGATTTATCGTGTCTAGGCTAGACATGATAAATCGACCCCCGCTGGATCGATCGCTGCCTGCTGATCTGGTGGGTAGTGTAGACTTACCCTTTATGATGACAGAAGAAGACCTTATAGGGTCTAGTAATATCAGATCTCACTTTCTTAATGACTGAAGAACTGGGATGGGAACTTCATCGGCTCTCACTTGAAGGTGTAGTCATCTCTTGCAAAGTCATATCTTGCTTTTCTCCTAAGTGTTCACATGGCATTTGCATTGAATCAGTGTAATCAGATACTCATTTTTTAAAAAAAGAGTTGTACAGAGTTTGACTACAATTCTTTTCCCTCGCAGTTGCTCAGGTCTTCTTTCTTGTTACGCTGCCAGAAGGACTTGTATATAAATTGAACAACATGGGAAGTAGGATCAGTCCTTGAAGGACATTGTAGTTTAATTTCCTTGATGATGATGCACAATTGCTTCTCAGCAGTGACTGCCTCCTATGTTCAGGGTTTGATTGGAACCACTGGAGGCCCGTTCCAAACACACCCAGTAACAATACTAAAGCAACAATTAGTTGCCCATTGGAAAGGAACAGCCATTTTTATTCAAGCTCATAGAGTGTATTTCAGACAGGCCAGAATTAACACCACTGGACTCTTGGCAAGATAAAATCCAACTCTCAACCAGATATGCAAACCCAGGTTCTGAACACTCCCAGTCTTTGGGAAGGTTGGACGATGGATTCAGACTTTGTAGCCTGGGCTCATCCCTGCCTCCAAAACTGGATGCTTGTCTGAAATCTCAGCACCACTTGAGACTGCTGGACATAGAGCAGCCTTTCTTGTTGTATTTCAGCCCTTCTGCTTCTGATCCCAAGGACAGCTCAGAGAAGTGGCGGGGGGTAAGGTGCGTGGCGGGGGAAGAATGGAACACTTTCAAACCTCAAAGAAAACTCAGTTTGGGTTTTTGGTGACGATTCTGAGAGGGATGTGTACATGTAAAGCACTAGCTGGAATAAGAGTATCTTACTATAGTATTTCCATGCTTTGCACAACACTTATTTTGAACACAGTTCAGGGAATGGAAGTGAAAAATATCTCCAAGCACAAAGTAAGCCTGTAAATCAGCAGCATTGGCCCAACCCTTCACTGGCACGTCCCCACAAGCTCCGTGCCAGCAAAGAGACTTCTGCTGCACTGACATTTACAAAAGTTCAAATACAACTAGCCTGACGTACAGAAAAACAATGCACGATAGGGCAGTAAAATGAAATTTGGAAGCACAACGCTATTACCCAGTGATTGATTAGCAACTGAGCCCTTTGTTAAGATGATTAACTGGGCCCATGGTAGGTACAAAGTACTAAATCTAGTCAAAAGTCTACAGTACTTTGTTCCTGCTGGTCAGTTTTATATGCTCTCGAGATAACATGGAGCCTCTTCTCAAGGATCCCGACTGTTAATGTTGTCCATGCAAAAAGCAACATGTACTGCTAAAAAGAATACAGGGGGTTAACTTTTAAAGAGGAAGTGGAGACTGAGACAGAAAGTAGGGGAATAGAAGTGATAAATGAAAAACTACTGTAACTTGATAAGAAGACGAGCAAGGCATTTGTTATGACAGGGCTTCCAAGGACTCAAATGCAGAGCCAGAATTGGTAACCATTTAGTGGGCTGTTTCATTGAGGTGGTGGATTTAGCAGGGAGTCTATTAGAGTAGTCAGGCTGTGGGATTCACTGCCAAGGGAGGTCACTGAGTTAAATGCTTTGGCTGCATTTAAAAAAAACCTGACTGGCTGATTTATGGTTGACAATAACTTTCTAAGTTATGACGCTGAGATAAGGGTAACCAGATCTCAGGCTTCGTAGCATAAATGGATCACCTGACCTTTAAAACTAGGCTGTCCTCAAAGAATTTGAAAATGTACTGGAGGGGAGCTTTTCCATCTGGGAACAGTTGCAATGCTTTGCTGACTAGAGGTCTTGTCAGTGGCAGGGGAGCCAATGACAAGCTATGGTATCTCCACATTTAATTTAACTTTTGGTTACAAATTTTTTTCTCAGAAAAGCTGTGGCCCAAACCAGACTCTCCACTGGGCAGCCCAGACCAGGTTTATATTTTCTTAATTAAATGCAGGGCATGAAGTGGCCAATTCAAGTTTTCCAGAGTTGTCTCATGTGAGCAATTATTTCAGGGGGATGCATTGTTTGTGCATGCAGCTAAGTGTGAAAGGGAAAGGGCTGTTTGTTCTGGCATCTGAAGTTTCTGATTGCGCCCAAGCAGCAGCACAGGCTGGAAGTAGCCTCTGCAGCTCCCCACCAGTACCCTCATTTCTTGCCATAATCTCACATACTTCCTGTGTTTTCATGCTACCAAAGCAGCACCTTTAGCCAGACTGAAACCCTGGAACCTGACTTTCACGCAAGGCATTTTAATAGCACAACTGATCCCAGGGCAGGGTGTCACTGTGCATGCTGTGACACACCCGGGCCTTTGTGCTAGCTGGTGGCATGCTGTCTGTAGTGCAAGCTCGGAGACAGGCTCTCTAAGTGGGCCAAGCAATGGGCTCTGGACAGACAAGACCTTTGGCTGGTAATAGTGTGGGGGGAGGGGGGCAGAGTGAGGGCAGCTGGCTTCAGCAGTGTTACTGAGCATGCTCAGTACAAGCCAAGCAGCAAATTTGGCGGGGCGGGGGACGGGACATGACCCCCCCACCACGCGTTGCCTCTGGTTCTGGAGGAAGTACAGGAGGGCTGGCAGGAAAGAGCACAAATGCCTTAAGCAGAATGGGGAAAGGGGTCCCTGTGGTTAGCAGAGAGATGTGTATGCTTCATGGTGAAGGGACTAGTATTGCTACCCCCAGCTGTTCAAAGACCATAAGTGAGACCCCCAAAATCATGAGATTGGCTCAAAACTTTTTTTTAATTAATACATTTTGGGCTCTGAGCTTTTAGGGTGCACTTGAGTCACATTTTCATGCTTTGCCCTGCAACCACGAGAGCTAGAAAACGTTCTCTGTTTTTAAATGAAAGCTGAGGTTTTTTATATATTCACACGATTCCAGGATCTGGGGCTTTAAGAAAAAAACACAATTATCACGAGACTTGCGATACCAAGGGGGCAAGTTGGTGAGGTATGGTTGTGTCAAGGGAGTGGGGGCGTTATTTGGGTTGTGTGACTGATTGTATGTTAGTGAGTGGATGTGTGTGCAGTGTCTTTTCTGGAGGGTGCTATGTGCACATGGGAGGTGTGGCAGCATGTGTACAGTAAGTGCGTGGTGTATTAGCGGGAAGTGTGTTAGTTGCGTACATGCTGTGTTTACTGGGGGTGGTGTATTATGTGTGTATGGAAGTTTGATGGTTAGCAGCTAGTACAGCCCATAGGCACTTTGCTGCAGGAATGCTAACCTCCGTGGGAGTGGACCTCATTCTTCTTTATGGCATGGATTCAGGCATAATATGAAGTTTGAAAGTGTCTGTCTGGGGCTTTCTTTTTTAATTTGAGACCCTTTTATGCTAAATGATCACTCCTCTTGCTGAGATCCCCTCATGGGGCATACCATCCCCCAGCCCCAGCATCACCATAGCACAGCCCTGTTAGATGTTTCATCTTTGGCAATGAACCCTGCTACAGTCAAGCTGGTGACTAGGGCCACTATGATTGGGACCAGTGTGGGTGTGCTGCACAAGGATGGGGCAGGATGCTATGGTATGTATCAGGTATTCTGCGCCTCCTGCAGGCCATAGGACTGCCCTCCATAGGGACCCAACTATGTTAGAGGGGATGGGTGTCTTGTGGGGTGGATGTGTAGCTACAAATGTTACATCAGAATGTCAGGGAGTTTCCCAGTGCTTCAGAACTCAGATAGGACCATGTAGGTCTCCATGGCAACTCCAGAATGTGAATTGCATGCCTCTTTTGGGCTAGAAGCTAATGGCCTTCAAGAGAACTAGGGAGTGGGCACTGGCCAGAGAGGGAGTGTGTGTGTGTGTGTGTGTGTGTGAGAGAGAGAGAGAGAGAGAGAGAGAGGTCCTGCTACATCCGTTATTAGAGCCATTGGAGAGTGGGTTAGCTGCTCCTTCAACTGGCTGGACCTAGAGCCATTTTGGGAGCTGTAGAGAAGAGCAGAGAGAGGCAGGCAGGCGGCTTTGAGGGAGCCACCAACCATTACCCCAATCCCTGGCAGTTGTAGGAGCACTTACTGAGCTGGGAATCTAGTAGCGTCCCCAGGTTCCTGCTCCTGTGTTCTCCAGCTAGTGTTCCACGTAGCTTGTCCGCCATCCCTTCCTGTTTCTGCTTCCACTCCTGCAGGCCAATCAGAGATAGTAGCTCTTGGAGACTCACTCTGGCCTCTCTTCTTTCAGCAGCCTCCGCAGGTTCCCCCAGACCTGCAGGTCCTCTTGGAGGGGGCAGTTAAACCTATGTGGAGAGGCACCAAACTCAGCAGCAGCCAATCAGGATGCGCCTATTTGCGTATGCCATCTGATTGGCTAACATTGCTCTAAGAAAGGACTCAGGAATCTCATTGATCTAAAAGAGGTAAACAATAGAAACTTACTGTGGAGGGCAGGACAGCCAGTTGAGCAGAGATGTGTGCTCCTGCTTTGCTCAGAACAACCCTCTGCACAGCTTCCTGTCTGTTCATGCTCTTGGATGGCTGGTTTTACTGCAGCCTGTTGGATGGGCCAATATGCCAAAAGGCAAATCCCTTTGAACTCCCCTGCTTTGGAGCCCTAAGCTCATCTGATTTATATTTCTTGAGACTGCTTGACGACGTGTGTGTCTGTAGCCTCCAGCTACACTTGCAGTAACCGGAGAGGTAGGTGCTGACAGCAATGGCTTTGTGACACATGCCCCAGCTGCCAGGTAAGGATGGAGTAAGTGGAACCTTGATGCAAAGGAAGGGGACGCATCACCTGTTACTTTTTGTAAATCAAAAGAGTGGCCATTATTCTCTCTAAAGAAAACCAGATGCTTTCCAAGATGCCCTGGAGAGAACAGAGCCTCCTGTACAACGTTAGGGGCACATTTTGCAGTCCTGCCTCAGGGTAGATTCTGCTGGAAGTTAGCTGGGAGTTATGGACCTGAACCAGATCATGGGATCAGTCTTTGGGTAAAGACTGATCCGAATCCAGATCTGAATTTCATGGCTCAGGTCCACCTCAAAACCAATGTGAAAGAAGAACAAAATGCCTGAGAATTCTTTGATATAAGTAGGCAATGTGCATATTCCATAAGGAAAGAACTCCCAGATGAGATTTAAAAGACAGAGATGCAAGAGAGTCGGATCTCCCACTGACTGGTTCTATGCTGACTTCAGCGAAGTTACTCCTGATTTACATGGGATGATGAGTGAGAGGAGAATCAGGCCATTTGTATCAGAGACTCTGGGATTCACAGAAGGATCCAGTCTGCCTGTCACTGTCTCTCTTCTTGTTCCCTCTCTCCCCTCCCCATGCAGGGACTGGCTACAATTGCAGTCTTGCCCTCTCCTGACACAGGAGCTATTCCCTCCTAGCACACAAGCATACGCAAAGGGGGGATGGAGGAGGCAGGACAAAGGCTCTATGCTAGAGCTGGGTACGACACAACTTTCCCATCCCGCAAAAAATTTTTAAATATCGAAACAATTTTCCATCCCGAATCAGGACAAAAAGTTGAAATCTCAACTTTTCACACACTGAAAATCTGAAAAATAATTCACTTTGGGTCAACTGAAAATTTCATTAAATTTTGACCACTTTTTATTTTAAATTTGTTTTCAAACTATAATTAACTTTAATTTCAAACCAAAAAGACATTTTGAAAAGGAAAACTGGATTTTTTTCATTTAGAAAACCTCAAAACAAAACACTTTGATGATTTTTAGAACTTTTTTTTTTTAATTTTTTTTTTTAGTTGAAAAATTTGTCAGAACTGACCCTTTTCCCACAAAATTTTTTTGGTTTTGATGAACTGGCATTTTCCAATGAAAACAAGTTTCATCAAAAAATTCCCAACCGGCTGTACTCTACCCTCCTAAGGAAGAGGGTAGAGGGCATGGTCCCCGTATGTGCTGGGCAGCTCCAGTGTATAATCCCTTCCAGCATTCCCCTGAGTGCACCAAAATTCTGTGCTTGACTGGCACAATCTCCCGAAGACGTATTCTTCTCCTGGGGAAGGCTTGGCTTTTTCCTGAAATGCTGAGCAGAACCATATGTGGACTTGGTTGCATTATGCAGTGAGGGAAGCATGGGTTAGTATATATTCCTGAATTTGCTGAGGCTCCCCTCTTAGGCCAAGTCTCAAGAGGCAGGGTCCAATTACATTCGCTTCCCCTTGTGATTGACATTGGGTGCTTAAAATTTACTTTTTCTGCTGCAGGGATGCTTATGCTCCCTAATATTTCTGGATCAACACAAGCCTGAAGATGCCAATTTTTGCTTTACAAGCAACTACTAGATCCTAAGGCTGAATTTACGATATTATTTCCTTGTAAATGTCAGCTATAATTTTGCAGGAAAGCTTAGATCTATCTGATACTGATCAACTTGCAATTTTCATTAGGGGGAGCCAAATCAGATGCAGCTGGGATCCTCACCCACCTCCTTGAGGATTATGGTGACCAAGGTTTGGAGGTAAGCCTTGGAGATAATAGACATGAAAAACTGTAAACCGTATATTTAAGATTTATAGGCTTCATTATACAGTGACCTTTCAATAAGGTATTTTATATTGTGGTAAAATCTACTGTGATACAGTGGATATGTAAGTTATTAAGAATGTGGGATTTTTCTTCAGCTAACTTCTGAATTTTCCCTTGTCACTAGGATTTCATACTTTTGCAGCTGTACCACAGGGCATATGGAGAAAAGCTCTGGAGCTGTTTGTATTATAAATTGACTGCTGAAATCCCATTTTTTGTTGTTAATTTCAATAAGAATTAGTGCTTTCCCCTTGCTTTGCATACATAACTTCTTACTGGAAGTTTGCAGCAGGAAAGCATTAGAGTCTCTAGAGGAAAGATATTGGGTCAAATCTGCTTTCAGTTATGCAGAATAACTTAACTGAGTTCAGGGAACACAGAATTAGAAATGGTTCATATTTTTAAATACAGCCTTTCCTGTTGGTAGTGAACCCACACCATGTGGATGTGGAAGCAGAGTTTTTCTGTAATATGGGTTGGAGATGCATTGGTCATCACTGAATTTAGGGATACAAGGTGTACAATGGGAATATCAGGAGCAGTCACCTAAGGGCTGTATTCTGCACAGTTGCACTGAACTGCCCTGAATTTCCCCACCTTGGAGTGAACCAGATATTCTCCTTGCCCCTCCTCTTTCATTTTAGAAGCCAAGATTAGACCTGCCTCCCCTGTTTTTAAAACACTCAGCAGGCTCACACCAGTCAACCTCAAGAACCACGTCTACTGCTCCCTACTTTTATTGAGCATTGATGTCCCTTCTCTCACGTCAGCTGATTTGAGTGCTATGATGCGAGAGCCACCTTTCTCTGCAGCTCTTGATCTTTGGAACAGCCTTCCTGCACCTCTCCAACTGATCGGCTCTCCATACAGCTTCGAATTTTCAGCTGAAAGCAGCTCCTTTATTCCCATGCCCAGTCCTTTTAATTTATCTCTCCCATCTTCTTTAGCTCTGTCTTTGAACCTGTAAAGCATGTGGGGACACAGGGATTGCACGGCAGCTGCGATACACAATGGAGCGGTGCGTAAGCTTTCCAAGGAAAAGAGCCCTCCGAAGCCAGATCCTCCTCAAAGGCAAACAACACACAGTTTGCTGTATTCTGGCTGTTCTCTTCATGCCAAGGGTCACTTCAGGAAATTCCTCAGCTGAATTTTTTAAAAAATGTTTTTCTATTCATTGGTGCTGGTTGGGAGAAGCGATCCCAGAAAATCCTATGCCTGGCTACTAAGGATTAATGGGGCTGGACAGAAATATGTCCAAAACCATTCCCCTACTCTTTCTCAGACACGCACTCCTTGGTTTTTGAACAGAAAACTCACCTCAGCGTGTAATAAGTTACCAGATACCAAGGAGAAACTTTTGTATCTTTTTTCCCCCATTCTATGAAAGGAAAAGAAATCAAACAGGGGGCAAAAAGGCCATGTTAAAATAAACTCAGGGATGTGAATTCACCAGCACAATCAATGAAAGCCAGAGTTTAAATGGATAGATTCTGAGCCAGCTCTATCTGTCACCTAAGTGGCTGTGGTGCAAGCTACGTGTCATAGGGAAGCTGTTCAGAAGATGGGTGAGAGTGATGAAGTAGGATAACTTACAGCAGTTTGGTGCTCTGGGGACTGATATAAGCAGGCACAGCTCCAACTGGAACCAATTGGAGCTGTACCCACTTACCTCAGGGATGGATTTGGCCATGGAAATGTTGGGAATGGTTCAGGTGTAAGTTAAACACAGGCTTGATTCACAGAGTTTGAGGCCAGCGAGGACCATCGTGACCATCTAGTCTGACCTCCTGCATAGTGCAGTGATTCTTGCATCAGGCCCATAACTTGTGGTTGAGTCAGAGCATATTTATATAAAGCGACCTCTACATGAATCACCACCTTGTAGTGGTGGAGAGGCTTGTGTGTCTCAATGACTCCGAGAGCGATGCTGCCTGGAGTCATGTACTCCCTTAGGGCTACCCATGGCAGAATGGTCAAGGGCGAGATTCCAGACAAAGTGTGATCCAAGAAGTCCCTAATGGCAGAGCAGACGGAGGATAACTGCACAATGGAGTTGAAACTGTTGTGTAATGTTACAATGGCTGTGAAGCTGGATGAAGGCTACAGCTGATAGAGGATCTCCAATCGTCATGGTGTCCAAGCCACTGGTTTCAAGTCCTCTATCTGTCAAGGAGAGTGTGGTGACTGTTGTGCACCAGTCTCCCCACTTTAAAAGAAATCCCGCACAGGCATCTTCCAGTTTTTGGGAAAATAACATTTGCACAAGTCAGAAGTCCAGTGGCGATCGGCGAGTGGCGACGGGAACAGGACAGTGAAATCCGGAAGTTCCTAGTTACAGACTGACACACAGGTGGTGGGTATGTGATACAGTTGTCTTGCTTCTGGATTGAGGTGGGTCAAGCATCTTGGCAGCTGCACCCATGACTGAGCAGTCCTTTTTAGGATCCACTCTGCTCAGCCCACATGGGGATGGGGTTAGAAAAGTTACCCTAAAAATAGTCTTGCCTCTGTTTTTCCTGGCTGGATAGCCACATCCAGCAGGATCACCACCTCAGCAGTCGAAAATTTAAGAAACTTTTCAACTTTGGAACTTGGAACGTACATACCCTGATGGACAATTCAAACAGCGACCGACCAGAGTGACGTACAGCCATTATTGCTTGTGAATTGAGTCGGTTTAACATCTATATTGATGCTTTGTCTGAAACTAGACGAGCTGATGAAGGACAGGTGAGGGAGGAGAAAGGAGGATACACCTACTTCTGGAAGAGAAAAATCTATAGATGAACCTCGATTGCATGGAGTGGGCTTTGCTATAAAGAACAATCTCGTAAGGTGCCTCTCTGAGGTACCAATTGGCATCAATGAACGGTTTATGACACTCTGACTGAGGCTCACCAAAAATCAACAGGCAACTATTGTGAACACCTATGCACCAACACTGGATGCCAATGAGAATGTAAAGGAAGATTTTTATTCTCAATTGGAAACCATTTTATCGGAGACCCCTACAGAAGACAAGATCATCCTTCTGGGGGATTTCAGTGCACGTGTTGGACGAGACTCAGACCTGTGGAAAGGAACAATCGGGAAAGAAGGAGTTGGCAAAAGCAACTCAAATGGAATTCTGCTCCTGACCAAGTGTGCTAAACATGAACTTATTATTACGAACACTCTTTTCTGACAAAAGGAAAAGTTCAAAACATCTTGGAGACACCCATGATCAAAGAACCTCGACTGCGTCATAGTTCATGCCCAAGATTGTAGTGACGTACTTCTCACAAGAGCAATGGCAAGTGCTGATGACTGTTGGACTGATCATCACCTTATTTGATCCTCAGTTAAAATTAAGATTGCTCCCAAATGGAGGCTGCAAAAGAAGCAGGTCAGGCGCAAGTTGAAGATTCAAGATTTGAAGGACCACTTCCAAGCAGTCTTAGAAGAAAAGCTCCCATCAGAGTTTCCGGAAGAAACTGAGGAACATTAGAGCCAGTTGAAAGCAGTAATCATCAGTGCCTGTGAGGAAACCATAGGCTACCAAACCAGAAAACATCAGGACTGGTTTGACGAGAATGATGCTGAAATTGAGCAACTCATCAATGAGAAGAGAATGGCATTTTGTGCTTGGCAGAACGACATAAATTGTAATATAAAGAGAGGTTTCAAAGTAGCAGCCGTGTTAGTCTGTATCCGCAAAAAGAACAGGAGTACTTGTGGCACCTTAGAGACTAACAAATTTATTTGAGCATAAGCTTTTCGTGGACTACAGCATCCGAAGAAGTGGGCTGTAGCCCACGAAAGCTTATGCTCAAATAAATTTGTTAGTCTTTAAGGTGCCACAAGTACTCCTGTTCTTAATATAAAGAGAGAAGCCCATGCCAAGGCGAGGGCAGAAGTCCCACGTAAAACCAGAGAACTCAAGAACAAATGGTGGACTGAGAAAGGCAAGAACTCCAACATCTCGCGGATATCCACAATACATGTGGTTTCTTTAGTGCCACCAAGGCTATTTATGGCCCAATTTGCCATGGTATGAATCCTCTTTGCTCTAAGGACGGAACCACACTTTTGAAGGACAACGAAGCCATCAATTCTTGCTGGAAAGAACATTTTGAAGATCTCTTTAACCGTAATTCTATGGTTGCAGATGAAGTCCTTGAGCAAATCGCTCAACGACCATTTAGGGATGAGCTCGGAGACCCTCCCAATTTGTATGAGGTACACAGTGCCACCAAGCGGATGAAGAACAATAAGGCAGCAGGTCTAGATGGGATCCCCGCTGAAATCTTTAAAGATGGTGGACCAGAGCTAATTTGGCAGATTTACCTGCTTATCCTTAAAATCTGGATAAAGGAGGAGATACCCAGTGAAATGTGGGATGCCTTGATTGTCACCCTCTTCAAGAAAGGGGATAAAATGGATTGTGGAAATTATTGTGGTATCTCCCTCCTAGCCATTGCAAGCAAAAGTTCTGGCACAGATCCTTGCAACCTGCCTCCTGCCCCTGTCAGAAGAAATTTTACCGGAGTCACAAAGTGGTTTCCGACCATGTCGTGGAACTGTGGATATGATCTTCACAGCACGGCAGCTGCAAGAAAAGTGTCGGGAGCAAAACTGACCACTGTACATGGCTTTTATTGATCTAACTAAAGCCTTTGATTCAGAATCACTGTGCCTTCTGGACTGTACTTTCTAAGATTGATGTATTTATCAGGACATCCAATGTCCTAAAATTGCTTCATAATAACATGAAAGCAACTGTTTTGAACAGCACTGGCTCTCAGAATGAACCTTTCAAAGTACAAACGAGTGTCAAACAGGGCTGTATCATCGCTCCAACCATGTTTGCAGTTTTTATTGCCATCATTCTTTACCTAATTGCTGGGAAGTTTACAGCTGGCATTGAAATCATTTACAGAATGGACGGAAAGCTGTTCAGGCTTAGCAGGCTGAAAGCCAAGAGTAAGATCTCCACAACATCTATTGTGGAACTTCAGTATGCTGATGGCAACGCAATCTTTGCCCACTCTGAGAAAGATCTTCAAACTATCTTGAATGTGTTCGCTGATGCTTACACATGTCTTGGTTTCATTCTTAATATCAAGAAGACTGAAGTGCTCTATCAGCCCTCTCCAAATGAGGTATTACATGCCCCATCTATCAAAATCAATGGAGTGGCATTGGAGAATGTTGATAATTTCCTCTATCTTGGAAGTCATCTTTCATCCAAGGCAGATATTGATGCAGAAATTCAACATTGCCTGAGCTGTGCCAGTGTAGCTTTTTCTCGTTTATAGTACAGGGTTTTTGAAGATCACAACATTCTAACAGACACCAAGCTTCTTGTTTATCAAGCCATTATTCTCCCAACACTGTTGTATGGGTCCGAAACTTGGACAACCTATGGACACCACTTGAAAGTCCTTGAGAGGCACCATCAACGTGGCCTTCGTAAGATTTTGAAGATCAAATGGGAAGACAGGCGCACCAATATTAGTGTTCAGGAAGAGGCAAAGACCACCAGTATCGAGGCAATGAACATCTGCCAGCAATTCCACTGGACTGGTCAAGTTGTCCGGATGCCAGACCATCGCCTCCCAAAACAGGTCCTGTTCTCTCAGCTGAAAGAAGGGCCACATAGGTGGACACCGGAAGCGTTATAAGGACTTGCTGAAGGACAATCTAAAAAAGTGTAATATTGACATTGACATCTGGGAGACACTTGCCCAGGATTGCTTAAAACGGAGTGAAGTCCTTCGTGATGGTCCCCTGCATTTTGAACTTGCTCACCAACAAGCTAAAGAGGACAAGAGGCACAGGAGGAAGGTGAGACTGGTTTCCAGTCATGGTCAACAGCCTCCTGCTGAGCTGAAAACATCTGCCCTCATTGTAATAGAACTTGTGGTTCAAGGATTGGCCTTATTAGCCACCTGAGGATCCATAACTCCCATGGAAATGATCATACTCGGTAACGAGTGATCGCCCATCATCATCATCATATAAAGCGAGAGATACCATCTAGATTTAAAGACTGCAAGTAATCCACCATGTGTCTTAGTAACTCTTTCCCATGGTTAGTTACTTGGAGCTGTTATTTCACATCTTCCTGTCAATTGCTATCCCTGCTTCTCCTCCGCTTTCTGTGCTGTTGGTGCGTAAATTATCCTCTGCAAACCTTCTGAATGCCAAGGTCCCAATTCTCCACCACCTCAGAGGTTGTGTCCTCATTTTTCACCCTTACAAACTGGATGTAAAATGCCACCCAGTCAGAGGGGTAGCATTTTACACCTGCTGGGTATTCAGTTCTCACAGGCGTAAGTGGTAACACAAGTTGCAGGGCAATGGAGAATCAAGCCCACCATCTTAATACATCCGCACATAGCAGATTGAGGGGAGAATTCAGCTTGTGTATGCAACCAACTTTTACATTTTCTGTCTCTTGAATGCTTAACTTTGCAGCCTTAATGTGCATCAGCATAGTTATTTGTATTTCATTTCTTTCCTGTTTAAGTGCAATATGGTGAAAATCTACTACAAAAAAAGTTTAGCTGCAAAAAGGCTTTCTGTTTGGCCAAATCCTGAGGTCATTTGGTCCTTTACTCATTCTTTACTCAGGCCAATGCCTACTGAAGTCAGTAAGAGCTCTGTCTGAGAGAGGACTGAGTAAAAACTGAATAAAGATTTCTTACATTTTCAAATTCTTTGAGGACAGCCTAGTTTTAAAGGTCAGGTGACCCATTTATGCTACGAAGCCTAAGATCTGGATTTCAAGATTTGGTTCTCTGATAGTACAAGAGGAGGTCTCTACTGCATGTAGAATAGCTGTAACTTTGGAGCTCAGACAAAGTCGCTGAAAGCATGTAACACATTCCTGTTTGCACAAAATTACTACCAGATGGTCTGCAAACCCAGAAAGTGTGATAAAAACTGTGGATAACATCTCTCTGCAGCACACCAAAAGACTGCAGGAAGAGTTAATTGGTCACGCCCCAATCAGTCTTAATGTTGGATATGGATTCAATGATATGCAGAGCTTGTCATAGAACTGTCCGAGCCATCTGTGACAGAAGCTCATTGGTGACAACTGGCAAAGGGGTCACTGTTCTTTACAAGCAACTCCCGTCTCAGAGCTGACAAACTCACTAATACACCGCTTTCATGGTACTTTGCCATAAAGGTTAAAGTGTAAGGTCTCTACTGAAAGCTTGCAAATTATTGATGCTCATAATCATTGTGAGATGTGTGTATGGGTGATACGTACGGAATAACAGAACTATATTGGAAATCATGGCTTTATGCTCTTGGAGCAAAAGTGAGTCACCAGGTAATACATCTTGGTGATGGCCCATTCAAGCAGGAGGGAGTTGTCACCTCTCCTTTGCTAGTCAATGAAGTACTGTATTGCTCAATCGTCCACCTTTGCACCAACCCAGGAATGTCAGTGGAAAACCAACAAAGACAAACTATGAAAATCAAAAACACATAGAAGTGAAAAGGAACAATATTAGAGAGGGGGTCACCCTGTCTGTGAATGAAGACAAAAGACTGATTCAGTTTATCACAGGGTGGAGAAAGACAGCCAGGAGCTACCGTGAAAGACTCGGTCCTAGCTCTTTGGGACTAGCAGGTGCTGCAAAAGACTGAACTTTGGGGTGAGAATCTACTTTATTAGCTAGGAAAGGTAACTATTAGTAAGTGTAGGTCCTGGTTTGCATGTTATGGTTCTGTTTTGTATTTAACCTTTTGTTTCCATCACTCACACTTGCTTCTATTTGAATGTCTAGTTTTTTTAAATAAATTTCCTTTTGTATTACTCTAATTGAACTCAAGTGCTGTGTGTGACATAGGAGAGGTGGTCTAATGTTAAACTGGTGAACATTGTTCCTTTGGGACCGGAAGATCTGGGATTTCTGTGGTTATCCAGTGATCAGGGACTGGATAATAGAATCATAGACTCATAGAATATCAGGGTTGGAAGGGACGTCAGGAGGTCATGTAGGCCAACCCCCTGCTCAAAGCAGGACCAATCCCCAACTAAATCATCTCAGCCAGGGCTTTGTCAAGCCTGACCTTAAAAACCTCTAAGGAAGGAGATTCCACCACCTCCCTAGGTAACCCATTCCAGTGCTTCACCACCCTCCTAGTGAAAAAGTTTTTCTAATATCCAACCTAAACCTCCCCCCCTGCAACTTGAGACCATTACTCCTTGTTCTGTCATCTGGTACCAGTGAGAACAGCCTAGCTCCATCCTCTCTGGAATCCCCCTTCAGGTAGTTGAAGGCTGCTATCAAATCCCGCCTCATTCTTCTCTTCTTCAGACTAAACAATACCAGTTCCCTCAGCCTCTCCTCATAAGTCATGTGCTCTAGCCCCCTAATCATTTTTCAGAGGGGTAGCCGTGTTAGTCTGAATCTGTAAAAAGCAACAGAGGGTCCTGTGGCACCTTTAAGACTAACAGAAGTATTGGGAGCATAAGCTTTCGTGGGTAAGAACCTCACTTCTTCAGATGCATCTTACCCACGAAAGCTTATGCTCCCAATACTTCTGTTAGTCTTAAAGGTGCCACAGGACCCTCTGTTACTAATCATTTTTGTTGCCCTCCGCTGGACTCATTGCAATTTTTCCACATCCTTCTTGTAGTGTGGGGCCCAAAACTGGACACAGTACTCCAGATGAGGCCTCACCAATGCCAAATAGAGGGGAACAATCACGTTCCTCGATCTGCTGGCAATGCTCCTACTAATACAGCCCAAAATGCAGTTAGCCTTCTTGGCAACAAGGGCACACTGTTGACTCATATCCAGCTTCTCGTCCACTGTAACCCCTAGATCCTTTTCTGCAGAACTGCTGCCTAGCCACTCGGTCCCTAGTCTGTAGCAGTGCATGGAATTCTTCCATCCTAAGTGCAGGACTCTGCACTTGTCCTTGTTGAACCTCATCAGATTTCTTTTGGCCCAATCCTCTAATTTGTCCCAATTTAGTGTCATCTGCAAACTTGCTGAGAGTGCAATCCACACCATTCTCCAGATCATTAATGAAGATAATTAACAAAACCAGCCCCAGGACCAACCCTTGGGACACTCCGTTTGATACTGGCTGCCATCTAGACATCGAACCATTGATCACTCCCGTTGAGCCCGATGATCTAGCCAGCTTTCTATCCACCTTATAGTCCGTTCATCCAGCCCATACTTCAACTTGCTGGCAAGAATACTGGATACCGCAAAGGGACATGTTGAAGGAAGTCAGGGGCAGGGGTGTGTTTATTGTCAGCTGCTATAGCCCAGAGGAGAATGAGTGGCTGACAGGCTGGTTTAGGGAGCTAACACCTAGTGGGCACAAGCAAGACTCACTCACACTGGAGGCATGTGGAAGCAAGGTGATTCAGAGCCCTGGGTGCCCTGAGAAGCATCACATAACCCAATGCTTGCAGACTTCGTCTTGGGCCTGCAAGATGATGTGTGTAGTAGTAAGGACAATTAAATATTGCTTGGTCTGCTGCTGCTTTCAGCATGAATGGAGATCACCAGGAGTTAGCTGGCACCGCTCCGATTCATCAGTGTGAATGGAATGGTTCCAGCAGACACAGCAAATTGCTGACATGAGGAAATTGTTCTAGCTAAACTTAAAAAAAGAACTCCCAAATTTTCAGACCTTTAGTGACTTTTTATACAGAATGGAACATCTGAGACTTGTTCTCAGGTTTTCACAAAAATGTTGTTCCATTTTAATACCTTTATGTGGAGTGAGATGACTACTCACATTCCCCTGTATTCTAGTGTGTTTTTAAGCAAAGTTTGCATCTTTAAATCAGATGGATTACTAATCTGCAATGAATAATTTGTCAAATTTAGCCTCCCTTTTTGTTCAGAGATGATCCAAGAACAGGGCTGTGGTCTTTACAAATGTGTTGGCTCTTCCCAATTGTTTGCCAAACACATTGTGCAAACAATTTTTAGTGTGAACTGTGTTCACGGAGATATGTGCTAAACTGTGTGGTTGGTCACCTAAGTCACATTGTTTTTGCCCACTGAGTGACAGAAACTTTGATACCCAGATGGAGGGAAGCTGCAGAATTTTCAAGACGGCTGTGTGAGCACTGCTGGTGACACTATGTATTCCAGACACTCGGGTTTTTTGTAAAACTGGGTAAAAAGGGGTGGCATTTTCAATCCTATGTGATTTAAGAGCACTGAGTTTCAAGGGGACTCATGTTCCTAAATTACTTGGAACTTTGTTAATACACGTATCAGAGGGGTAGCCGTGTTAGTCTGAATCTGTAAAAAGCAACAGAGGGTCCTGTGGCACCTTTGAGACTAACAGAAAGTTTTGTTAATGTTTTGTTAATACATGAATTTTAAAAAGGGATTTTTATCTCGCAGCTCTAATACTTGTTCTGAGAGAGAAGCTATTTTTTCCTCCCCAGTACAGATAAACCCCAGTTATCAGTCCCTGATTATGGGAACTCCAGACTATCTGAATTTCTTTTCTACTCCCAAATCCATTATTTGTATATCAGGTGAATTCCCTTTATCCACAAGTCTGATTCTAGGAAAGCTTTGACTGCTCCATGAGGCATCAGATAACGCTGGTCCTCATATGGACCAACGGGCCACCCCATCGTTTGTTCTTTCTCTGCACTGGAAGGAACAGCCATTCTCTATCACCCAACTAGTTTTTGATCCAAAACAAAGCTTTGCCCTCTCCCCTCTGGCTATTTATATTCTTTAATAGTCTTTTATGAAGGGCTTTATCTAAAGCTTTCTGATAATCTATGTAAATTGCACCCCTGGGTCACCTTTATCTACTAGTTTATTAACTTTTCCAAAGAAAAAAGTTTAGAAGGGCAAGACTGGTCTCTTGTGTTGTTGTTGAGAGAAGAGGGGAAAAGGAGAGAGGACAGGGAAGAGGAAAGACAAGGCAGGAGAGGAAGAAGAGAAATAAGAAAAGCAATGTCCTGCATTTCTCTCCATGTTCCAGACACTAGGGCAAGACAACATCCCAGATTGTGGGGAATGAGCTATATAGAAATGAAGGATGGTCCACTGATTAGGACACTAGCCTGGGTTCAAGTCCCTGCTCTGGCACATACTTCCTGTATAACCTTGGCCATGTCACTTAGCCTCTTTGTGCTTCAGTTCCCCATCTGTACAATGGGGATAACAGCTCTGCCCTGCCTCTCCTCACAGGGGTAGGTGAGGATAAATACAGATACTATGGTAATGGTGGCCAGGTAAGGCCCTAAGATAGTCCACCATTGTCAAGATGTGGTTGATGTTTGTATGCTTTAGATGTGGTGGATTTACATGAGCCTGAAAGTAAGTGGTGAGCTGAGACAGTTCTTATTTTATCTCCTGGAGAATCAGAGAGCTGCTTGTATCATAGCTGCATGTTTCTCGGTGGATGTTTCTCAGATGCTGGTACTTTGAACATCTGTCATAGCTGGCTGTTGTTATACATGATGCAATACAGCCCGCCCAGAATATCACCACATTGCAACAAATGGCGGCTGAGGTGAGACTTTAAAAATACATGTAGCCAGACAGCATTTGCCTGAAGACAGTAGATGGCTCAGAATCAGAACCGACTTCATTCCAGCCACGTAAATTACTTCCAAAGAAGTGGAAAAATCTGTTTTGGAATATCCTGCAGACACAGGTTTTCCCTTGTTTGTCAGCAGCTTCATTTGGCCAGTGGAGTGAAACTGGCATGTAGAGATAATTGAAAAAAATGTTATTTCCATCCCATGGCAGCTCCAGCACAAGGAGCAACCATGGTGCATCATGGGAGATGTAGTCTGGCTGGGGAGCCAGTCTCATACAGAAAAATGGGGGCATGATGGGACCTGCAACTACAACTCCTATGAGAGACCATTAGCTAGGAAAGGTAACTATTAGTAAGTGTAGGTCCTGGTTTACATGTTATGATTTTGTTTTTATTTAACCTTTTGTTTCCATCACTAACACTTGCTTCTATTTGAATGTCTAGTTTTCTTAAACAAATTTCCTTTTGTATTACTCTATTTGAACTCAAGTAATGTGTGTGACATAGGAGTGGTGGTCATGAGGGGCCCTGGCAGTTTCAGTCAGACGTGGAATTAGGATTCCACAGAAAGAGATCTTTTTTTTGCAAAATTTCAGTTTAAACCAAACCCCATTTTCTGAAGGGAAAATGTTTTCATTTGAAGTTTTCCAGCCAACTCTGTTGTTGGGAGGAGAGGCAGCCCTCAGGCAACTGATGGTGATATTACGCATGGCCTTGAAAATCAGAACAATGACCTTGAACTGGACTCTGTGTTCAATTTATGAGATTCCCATTGGGAACACTGAATCAGGTCCTCAGCAAAAAGACAAGCTGCTGCACTGAGAGCTGACTGTAGGGTACTGGGCTTCATTGCTAGTTACAGGGAATTCCAGCAGTGCCAACAGTGGAGACTCAACTGAGGATCTCCAGAGCTTAAAGCAAGAGTCTCTACAACGAGAACTAAAGAACCAGTCACCACACCCGTCACCAACATGTATCCTCTTTGGAGTGGGCAGAGAGGGGGGGCATGTGATACCTGGCTGTTACAAAGATGTGGACCACCCTTATGGATGTTGGATATGGATGGATAACCACCAAATAGCCATCTGGTTATGGTTACCTGTGTGAAAGCATCATCTGCACAGTGGCTTGGATGACTCAGGAAAGTGAGATAGACAACCCTTCACATTCAGGTCAAATCCAGCTCCATTTGGTAATAACCAGAGCTGGTGGGAAATGACTCCTCCACCCCCCCAGTGAAACAGCTTTCTTTTAAAGTTTTTTTGATTTTTGTCAGAAAACTGAAAATTCTCAGTGTAAGTGGACATTTTTCATAAAAAGGTCCATTTTATAGAAAAAATAGTTTTCTGTCGGAAAAATACTTTGAGGGAAAATTTTCAGCTGACTCTAGTAAAGACCAGAAGTCATCACCCGCTGACAGCTGCTCGGTGGCCTAGGAGAAATTAGTTGATTGTCTCAGGCAGGTTCCTCGTAAGTGGACAAGTGACGTGTCCACTTCATAAAACATCCTCACTGTAATTAGCACCTTTGCTGGCCAACGCAGGAAGAGGCCATGGATTGAATGGGCATGACGTCTGGATTTCCCTCTGCTTCACAGAGTTCAGATGTGAGGCACAGCAGTAAGGTGGCAGGAGAAGGCTTTTGTGTTGCTGCACATGCTGTACCTATGCAGTTGATAAAGAAGGGACTTCAGTCTTCAGGATTCTCAGTGGGCTGCCTTTCAGGGCCACTAAAATTCCCATTAATATCCAAAACAGCTTAACAGAGTTAATCCATTGTTTTAAAAATCACTTAGGCTGTCAACTTGATGTTCTGTGCAGTTATTCAAGTTCTAAGCCTCCTGGAAAATAGAGCTCAGAGCAGAAATGGCAACTGACCCTTAACTTTGAATGTCATTGCATTTATAGTGTAGTATGAATTATTTTCTGCTTTGCAAGCTTTTGTCATTCATTAAAGGATTCTGGCAACTCTCTGGTGCACAGCAGAAACATCAGCAATGTATTTTACTTGTTCTGCAGAAACTAAGGGCCAGGCAACCCATAGTCCTCAACAGCTGTCTTCATTTTTCCAGACATCATAAGAATATATTCTCCTGGGTCACTGTGAATTACAAGTGCTTGTCCCGTAGAGTATGATCGATAGACTTTGGGAACACAAGCACTGGTGAAGTGCTACAGAGGAATAAGTTTCACTTATAGACAATTTCTGAAGGAAACATTTTCATGAATGTTTTGGAAAAATGCTAATTGGTGTTTGAAGCATCCGTCCCTACTGCAGAGAGAGGCAATGGGAGGGAGAAAGGGTTTTGTTGTCTTTCCTGGTGGTTCGTTCTGCAGTTTCCAGGATCCATCTGTGTTGCAGAGCACAGCGCCATTCAGAAGGAACATCTGTGAATATTCCAGTTCATTACGCTTCCAAAGCCAATGTCACTATCCAAGGTTTGCTGGCATGAGCCTTTTCTGTGAGTGTTTGGACAGATGGTTTGCTACTGTGCGGAGCATCTTCAGGGAATGTATTCCTATTCTCAACATCACGGTTACTGTAGGCTCAGTCCTGGCTCTTTCCTGCTGCGTCTCTCAATGGTGTTTGTTTTTGCTGTATGAAATTCTGTCTCAGGTTTTATTTAGGAATAATGCTGTGCTTTGCCAGGCTTTGAAAAGGGATCAAATCACTTCTCCATTAGTGTCTCCATCCAAAACATATAATGAGCTAGATCCTGAAGTTCTTGCATACTAAATTGAGTAAGCACTGAGTGACAGCCATGAAAGGAGCTCAGGTTTAGGCTGCAGAACAGCAGTCTGCTGCAATACAGGTTGTAGTTTCTTTTAAAGAGTTAAAACCTCTCTTGATGTGTAGTTTAATGAAACCTGTCTGAGACCAGGATTGGTCATTCTGGCATAGACCATAACCACGCAGCCAAATGCTATGCAAAGTTTGGAACAGGTGAATGTTAACTTTGCAACTCATGCCCATAACTAGCCTGTTTGCAACGTACCCTGTTGGATTTGGCTGTCAAACTACATGTCTGGGAGTTTTACATTTTAAAATAGCCACCATGGAACTGCCTTATGACTGACGGTCATTTTTTTCTCCAAATCACTTTGCTCTAAGCACTAACTAGACTTGAAATTCACAATGGCGGGGGGGCGGGGGAAGGGGGAGGGACACTCACCCCTGTGAAGAGGGACAGCCCAAGACTCATGCGCCATTTAAGTCCTCTAAAAAGAGACTCCCCTCGACCACAGTGGACTTTGGATAGTGCCCTAAATAAAGAAACCAGGCACCTTTTCTGGTTCATTTCCAATAGTTAGTATCTAATCATCACTCTACTTGACATACTCAACACAGACAGTAGAAAAGGGGCCTGATTCTGATCTCAGCAGTAGGTCTTTAGTGGAGTTCTCAGCAGTGTGAAACTGGTCTGAGATCAGCCTCTGCTCCAGGGTATGTCTACACTATGAAATTAGATCGAATTAATAGAAGCCGGTTTTATAGAAATTGGTTGTATACAGCCGATTTTGTGTGTCCCCACATAAAATGCTCTAAGTGCTCTAGTCGGCGGACCGTGTCCACAGTACCGAGGCTAGAGTCGACTTCCGGAGCATTGCACTATGGGTAGCTATCCCACAGTTCCCGCAGTCTCCGCCCGCCCATTGGAATTCTGGGTTGAGATCCCAATGCCCGAATGATGCAAAACAGTGTCGCGGGGGGTTCTGGCTACATGTCGTCAGGCCCCTCCCCCTCCGTCAGAGCAACGGCAGACAATAGATTCGCGCCTTTTTACCTGGGTTACCTGTGCAGACAACATACCACGGCAAGCATGGAGCCCGCTCAGCTCAGCTCACCGTCACCATATGTCATCTGGGTGCCGGCAGACGTGGGACTGCATTGCTACACAGCAGCAGCAGCTAACTGCCTTTTGGCGGTAGACGGTGCAGCATGACTGGTAGCCTTCATTGGCGATCTGGGTGCCGGCAGCCGTGGGGCTGGCAGCCGTGGGGCTGCATTGCACCAGCCCCTTGCCTTTTGCCTTTTGGCAGTGGATGGTTTATTATGACTGGTAACCGTCCTCGTCGTACAGCAGTGGCTGTCGATCATGGGCACCTGGGCAGACATGCTCAGTCCTATGGATCTGTCTTGATGATGATGGTTATCAGTCGTAGTATGCCATTTTCTGCCAAGCGCCCTGTTGGCTCATCGCACGTTAGCAGAGTCTTCCCTGAGCAGCAGATCGTGCAATAGGCCTGAAGGCTAACTGCCAAGCGCCCAGAAAATGCTGAGGGCTATCAGTCATGCTGCACCGTCATCTTAAGATGTAAAAAATAGATTTGTTCTGTATTCATTTCCTTCCCCCCTCCCTCCGTCAAATCAACGGCCTGCTAAACGCAGGCTTTTGAGTTAAATCTCTGGGGGGGGGGGCCATTCTGTGTGACAGTTGTTTGTGTTTCTCCCTGATGCACAGCCACCTTTCTTGATTTTAATTCTCTGTACCTGTACGCCATGTCGTCACTCGCCCCTCCCTCCCTCCCTCCCTTCCTCCTTCCCCTGGTCCGTCAGATACTAGTTTCGCGCCATTTTTCAGACCAGACGCCATAGCTAGCACTGGGATCATGGAGCCCGCTCAGATCACCGCGGCAATTATGAGCACTATGAACACCACGCGCATTGTCCTGGAGTATATGCAGAGCCAGGACATGCCAAAGCAAAACCAGGACCAGCCGAGGAGGAGGCGATTGCAGCGCGGCGACGAGAGTGATGAGGAAATGGACATGGACCTAGACCTCTCACAAGGCACAGGCCCCAGCAATGTGGAAATCATGGTGTTCCTGGGGCAGGTTGATGCTGTGGAACGCCAATTCTGGGCCCGGGAAACAAGCACAGACTGGTGGGACCGCATCGTGCTGCAGGTGTGGGACGATTCCCAGTGGCTGCGAAACTTTCGCATGCGTAAGGGCACTTTCATGGAACTTTGTGACTTGCTTTCCCCTGCCCTGAAGCGCCAGAATACCAGGATGAGAGCAGCCCGCACAGTTGAGAAGCGAGTGGCGATAGCCCTGTGGAAGCTTGCAACGCCAGACAGCTACCGGTCAGTCGGGAATCAATTTGGAGTGGGTAAATCTACTGTGGGGGCTGCTGTGATCCAAGTTGCCAGGGCAATGAGAGACCTGGTGATATCAAGGGTAGTGACTCTGGGAAACGTGCAGACCATAGTGGATGGCTTTGCTGCAATGGGATTCCCAAACTGTGGTGGGGCGATAGACGGAACCCATATCCCTATCTTGGCACCGGAGCACCAAGCCACTGAGTACATAAACCGCAAGGGGTACTTTTCAATGCTGCTGCAAGCCCTGGTGGATCACAAGGGACGTTTCACCGACATCAACGTGGGCTGGCCGGGAAGGGTACATGATGCTCGCGTCTTCAGGCACTCTGTTCTGTTTCAAAAGCTGGAGGAAGGGACTTTCTTCCCGGACCAGAAAATAACCGTTGGGGATGTTGAAATGCCTATCGTGATCCTTGGGGACCCAGCCTACCCCTTAATGCCATGGCTCATGAAGCCGTACACAGGCAGCCTGGACAGGAGTCAGGACCTGTTCAACTACAGGCTGAGCAAGTGCCCAATGGTGGTGGAATGTGCATTTGGGCGTTTAAAAGCGCGCTGGTGCAGCTTACTGACTCGCTCAGACCTTAGCGAAAAGAATATCCTCATTGTTATTGCTGCTTGCTGTGCGCTCCACAATCTCTGTGAGAGTAAGGGGGAGACATTTATGGTGGGGTGGGAGGTTGAGGCAAATCACCTGGCTGCTGATTACATGCAGCCAGACACCAGGGCGGTTAGAGGAGCACAGCAGGGCGCGATGCGCATCAGAGAAGCTTTGAAAACGAGTTTTGTGACTGGCCAGGCTACGGTGTGAAACTTCTGTTTGTTTCTCCTTGATGACCCCTCCGCCCCTCCCCCCCAACCCGGTTAACTCTACTTCCCTGTAAACCAACCACCCCACCCTCCCCTACCCCCCCCCCCTTCGAGCACCACTTGCAGAGGCAATAAAGTCATTGTTACTTCACATTCATGCATTCTTTATTAATTCATCACACAACTAGGGGGATAATTTCAAAGTTAGCCCGGGATGGGTGGGGGAGGAGGGAAGGAAAAGGACACACTGCAGTTTAAAACTTTAAAACTTTAACACTTATTGCTCGGGAAATCATCTGGGGTGGAGTGACTGGGTGGGCGGAGGCCCCCCCACCGTGTTCTTGGGCGTCTGGGTGAGGAGGCAATGGGACTTGGGGAGGAGGACTGTTGGTTACACAGGGGCTGTAGCGGCGGTCTGTGCTCCTGCTGCCTTTCCTGCAGCTCAACCATACGCAGGAGCATATCAGTTTGATGCTCCAGCAGCCGGAGCATCGACTCTTGCCTTCTGTGTGCAAGCTGACGCCACCTCTCATCTTCAGCCCGCGATTGAGCCCGCCACCTCTCCTCTCGCTCATATTGGGCTTTTCGGTAATCAGTCATTGACTGCCTCCACGCATTCTGCTGTGCTCTGTCAGCGTGGGAGGCAGTCTGTAGTTCTGTAAACATTTCATCACGCGTCCTTCACTTCCGCTTTCGAATATTCACTAGCCTCTGTGAAGGAGAAAGATTTGCAGCTGGTGGAGGAGAAGGGAGAGGTGGTTAAAAAAGATACATTTTAGAGAACAATGGGTACACTCTTTCACGTTAAATTTTGCTGTTCACATCACACAGCACATGTGCTTTCGTTACAAGGTCGCATTTTTCCTCTTATATTGAGGGCCTGCCGGTTTGGTGTGAGAGATCACTCACGCAGTGCCAGGCCACAGATTTCAGCTTGCAGGCAGCCATGGTAAGACACAGTCTTTTGGCTTTTTTAACCTTCTTAACATGTGGGGATGGTTTCAAACAGTACTGCTCTCATTAACCATACCAAGCACCCGTTGGGTTGGCCATTTAAAATGGGTTTGCAATGTAAAAGGAGGGGCTGCGGTTTCAGGGTTAACGTGCAGTACAAACCCAACTAATTCCCCTCCCCCACACACCCAATTCTCTGGGATGATCACTTCACCCCTCCCCCCTACCGCGTGGCTAACAGCGGGGAATATTTCTGTTCAGCAGAGCAGGAAGGGGCACCTCTGAATGTCCCCTTAATAAAATTGCCCCATTTCAACCAGGTGACCATGAATGATATCACTCTCCTGAGGATAACAAAGAGCGATAAGGAATGGATGTTGTCTGCATGCCAGCAAACACCGGGACCATACGCTGCCATGCTTTGTTATGCAATGATTCCAGACTACGTGCTACTGGCCTGGCGTGGTAAAGTGTCCTACCATGGCGGACGGGATAAGGCAGCCCTCCCCAGAAACCTTTTGCAAAGGCTTTGGGAGTACATGAAGGAGAGCTTTCTGGAGATGTCCCTGGAGGATTTCCGCTCCATCCCCATACACGTTAACAGACTTTTCCAGTAGCTGTACTGGCCGCGATTGCCAGGGCAAATTAATCATTAATCATTAAACACGCTTGCTTTTAAACCATGTGTAATATTTACAAAGGTACACTCACCAGAGGTCCCCTGTGTGCCCACAGGGTCTTGGGTGAGTTTGGGGGTTACTGGTTCCAGGTCCAGGGTGATAAACATATCCTGGCTGTTGGGGAAACCGGTTTCTCCGCTTCCTTGCTGCTGTGAGCTATTTACATTATCTTCATCCTCATCTTCCTCGTACCCCGAACCCGCTTCCCTGTGTGTTTCTCCAGTGAGGGACTCATAGCACACGGTTGGGGTAGTGGTGGCTGCACCCCCTAGAATGGCATGCAGCTCCGCATAGAAGCGGCATGTTTGCGGCTCAGCCCCGGACCTTCCGTTTGCTTCTCTGGCTTTGTGGTAGGCTTGCCTTAGCTCCTTAATTTTCACGCGGCACTGCTGTGCGTCCCTGTTATGGCCTCTGTCCTTCATGGCCTTGGAGACCTTTTCTAATATTTTGCCATTTCGTTTACTGCTTCGGAGTTCAGCCAGCACTGATTCATCTCCCCATATGGCGAGCAGATCCCGTACCTCCCGTTCTGTCCATGATGGAGCTCTTTTGCGATCCTGGGACTCCATCACGGTTACCTGTGCTGATGAGCTCTGCGTGGTCACCTTTGCTCTCCACGCTCAGCAAACAGGAAATGAAATTCGAACATTCGCAGGGCTTTTCCTGTCTACCTGGCCAGTGCATCTGAGTTGAGAGTGCTGTCCAGAGCGGTCACAATGAAGCACTGTGGGATAGCTCCCGGAGGCCAATAACGTCGAATTCCGTCCACACTAACCCAATTCCGACCCCCTAAGACCGATTTTATCGCTAATCCCCTCGTCGGAGGTGGAGTAAAGAAACCGGTTTAAAGGGCCCTTTAAGTCGAAAGAAAGGGCTTCGTCGTGTGAACGTGTCCAGGCTTAATTCGATTTAATGCGGCTAAAGTCGACCTAAACTCGTAGTGTAGACCAGGCCCCAGATATTTATAACTGCCTGAAGCACTTTGGGATTGCTTTAAGAACTAATCACTCTAATTTACAGGTATTTATTACTTATTCATTATGTAGTTTTATGGAAGTTGTCCCCACCTCTGGGTTTCCAGGGCACCTGGTCTTATTTGTGTCAGTCTGTTAGGGCCAGATTCAGGAAACATCTCACATGCTTAACTAGTACCTTAAGTCATGTCTACACTGCATGCTAAGCCTGGGTCTGTGCTTGCAGACTTGGTTTTTCCAAGCCTGTGCTTGAGCAGTCCACACTGCATTATAAACCCAGGAGTCCCAACTGTGTTCACACATTCATATAGCACTATACAGACTCAAGTCAGGTCTTCTGCTTGTATCCCAGGGTTCCTTGTGCCTTTGTCAGCTGTAGCTGCTCTAGGACTTGGATCAAAGTGGATTGAGGGAGAATTTGTCTGTCCGTCCCATGGGAGTTAATCAGAAGTGGGCTTTAGCCCGCAAACACATCCATTTTTAAGTCTGCATGCTCAAACATGGATCCTGATCTGGTGGAAGAACATCTCCTGCTTGTGTTGTCAGTCCTATTTCAGGAATCGGGCAGAGCATCTGTGAGATGCTGATGGCTATTCTGGTGTTTGGTATTTGACCAGCTGATGGCACCACTCTGAGGGGGCACTGCCATGCCACCCCTGACCCCCTCCTGTGTGGCTCATGCCTATTGCCATAGCTGCACCTTCCCCATATGTAGACCGGCCATTCTGGAGCAGGACCACAAGCACGGACTGGTGGGTCACGTTGTCCTATGGACCTGGGATGACCAGCATTAGCTCCAGAACTTTTTCAGAAAGAAGCAGATATTTCTGGCGATTTGTGATCAGCCTGCCCCGATCCTTCAGCCTCAGGACACATGCCTGAGGGTGGTCATGCCTGTCCGGCTGTGGGTCACTGGCCACCTGGAAGCTGGCTACCCCAGACTGTTACAGGTCCGTGGCTAATTAGTCTGGAGTTGGCAGGTCCACTGTGTGGGCTGTTGTGGCAGAGGTGTGTGAGGTGATCAGGACTGTGATGTACCCAGAGCTGGTGGGCATTACAAATGTTCCTGAAATAATTGCTGGCTTTCAGAGAATGGGCTTCCCCAATTGAACCAGTGCTGCTGATGGAACTCATGTGCCCATTGTTTGTCCCCCACAAGGAGCACATGAGTACATAAACCACAAAGGATACCTACCTTTTCTCCAGGAGTGAATTCAAGACAATCAGGGATACTTTGTGTACTCACATAATGGGTTTACATGGTCCCATGCATGAGAGGGAGTGAAATCATATCTGTAATTGTGCTCTTTCTTGGTGTGGGGGCAGCTCAGGTAGAATTTCTTTTTTAATGAATTTCTATTATATTATGAATTTAGTAAAATTTGGATTACTGTGATGACATTTATTGCATGTTTAAAAAATGTAGTGAGACTGTCCATGTCCCTGCACCCATAGTTTGTGGAGAACTGTGATGAACCTCTTCATTACATATCAGAAAAATCGCTAATGAAGCCTTGTTGTGTGCACTTCATTGTAAGCATGTATTTAAACACAAAATACCAATGCACACAACAGACCAACTGCCATCCAAGCATGTACAATGCAGTAACAAAATACAGTGCAAAACCAGTGAACAGTGAAAGTTTCCAGATGAGATTGACAGCTATTTCTGGGTGTCCCCTGTCCGCTTGTCCTTTGTAGTACATTTTGCATGTGCAGGCCACGACTGGACTGCAGGCCGCAACCTTATTAATGATTTTTTTTTTTTTGAGACAAGCCTCAAGTGAGGGTCTCTTACATGATTTCCACTGAATGCAGCTCTGATGAACAGCTGAGGAAGGCTCATTGGATGTCTCTGTTGGTCACTCGTAATGCCCCTTACATGTGACTGAGAGTTTTATGCCGCAGCCAGACACAAGAACTAATTTGCTTTGAAGCTAAATCTTGGTAATTAAATGGCAGAACAGAGCCCAGGGCGAAGGCACTGTCTGAAAGACGGAGCAGGACTTCGTTCCACTTCCTGTCTAGGAAACAGGACAATGCTGACATGGGGATAAAACATCCAAATGATTTCCAGAATGGAAACCCCTTACCCCCTCATGGGACGGCAAAGAGTTCAAACATACTCTATAAGCTAATTAATCAAATACTGACCACGTTACCCAAAAATTCAGGTGGCTACAGAAGGGCCACTGGATCCCTAATTAACTCACTTGACTTTTTCACAGCAGTCTTATCTCAGTGCTTTTCGGCATTCCAATATCATTTGTGTTTGAAATATGGTGCAAGGGACAGCTGTACGTGACTATAGCTTATATAATTGCAATGAGCTCTGAAAATAAGCTAATCATTCATCATCAGAGGAAACAAATACGGGGGAAGTGTGAGTTCTGTGTATCAGTAACTAGTGCAAGAAAGCTAATTAGGAGCAGATGCTTAAACTTCCCTAGTGTTTACTTGAGGAGAACAAATTGCATATTGGCAGCAAAAGCCCGTCTGTAAAAATGGCTTTCCAGCCTCATTACACAACTCGTTTTCATTATATTCCTAATTTGCATCTCCAGAATAAACTGTGATCATATCTAGCCACTGCAAGGAAAGGCCATACAGCTTGGGTTATGCAGTGCTTTGGGTCTGGATCATGTCACCTGGCAGCTCTGTAACCCCTTCACATTTTCTGCTGAGGATTAGATGTCCATGAACCACTTTTTTTTTATCCTCACAAAGTAACGTTCATGGAGGATCTCACAGAATCAGCACAAGCAAGAGCCATTTTTCTGCTCTGATTCCTAAGAGAAGGAACAAGTTTGCTGGTAAATAAGTGAGTCTCTGTCTTTTCTTGTTTCCACTAGAGAAGAGGAAACAAATGAGTCGTTAACGCATCAGGAGTAATGTTTTCAAGGTCTGAAAACACTTTCTCTCCCTCTTTCAGAATCCAGCCCCTTTAAAAAATAATGAACAGAAAAGCATTTAGGGGTCTCCTTGTATAAATCCTATGCATCACATACAGGGGAGAGATTTGTCTATCCCCATAGACAGCAGCTGGGATGCACAAGCTTATCTTCGCTGCTTTTGCAGAATCCTCCTGCAACTTGGTATAATGCTTCTCTCTACCACCTGTGCGCCAAGCTGACTGATCCAGAAACCCAGGCCTTAGGCTGCAGAAGCAATGATTTATTTCTGAAAGTTAATCTACTGTGGCTTAAAACTGGGCTTCATGATGGCCCTGAGGTGTATAAGATCAGGAACAGAGAGGCATTGTGGCTGTACTGAGGTGATTGTTCCTCACTGGGATTCCAGCATTCCACCAAACACATGATGTGTATCATAACAGTAGTTTGCTGCCCACCCTCACAGCCCAGCAGGAAAGTAAGGTGTCACCTTAATATTGTTTGTATTATCATAGCACCTAGAAACTTCATCTGAGTCCTGGTCTACACTAGGAGGTTATGTTGAATTTAGCAGCGTTAATTCGAATTAACCCTGCACCCGCCCACACAACGAAGCTATTTATTTCGACATAGAGGTCTCTTTAAATCGATTTCTGTACTCCTCCCCGACGAGGGGAGTAGCGCTAAATTCAACATGGCCACGTCGAATTAAGGTTAGTGTGGACGGAATTCGACGCTAATAGCTCCGGGAGCTATCCCACAGTGCACCACTCTGTTGACGCTCCGGACAACAGTCCAAGCTCAGATGCTCTGACCAGCCACACAGGAAAAGCCCCGGGAAAATTTGAATTCCTTTTCCTGTCTGGCCAGTTTGAATCTCATTTCCTGTTTGGACATCGTGGCGAGCTCAGCAGCACTGGCAACGATGCAGAGCTCTCCAGCAGAGGTGACCATGCAATCGCAGAATAGAAAGAGGGCCCCAGCATGGACTGATTGGGAAGTCTTGGATCTGATCGCTGTGTGGGGCGATGAGTCCGTGCTTTCGGAGCTGTGATCGAAAAGACGGAACATGAAGATCTACGAGAAGATCTCAAAAGCCATGACGGAGAGAGGATACAGCCGGAATGCAACGCAGTGCCGCGTGAAAATCAAGGACCTGAGACAAGCGTACCAGAAGACCAAAGAGTCAAATGGATGCTCCGGATCCCAGCCCCAGACATGTCGTTTCTACGAGGCACTGCATTCCATTCTAGGTGCAGCCGCCACCACTACCCCACCACTGTCCGTGGACTCTGACGATGGGGTATTGTCAACGGCCGCTTCCTCGGGGCTGTTCGCGAACGGGGAAGATGAAGAAGGAGATGAAGAGGATGAGGCAGTCGACAGCGCTTTCAACGCTGATTTCCCCGACAGCCAGGATCTCTTCATCACCCTCATGAAGATCCCCTACCAACCCTCCCAAGGCGGTAACCTGGACCGTGAATCAGGGGAAGGATCAGTAGGTAAGTGTTTTAAACATTTATTTTGAATAGAATAGGCATGGTATGTTAGCAATGGGTTTTTAATGATTAGTTTGCCCATGGCGCTTAACTTTTTAGTCCTTGCCAGTGCAGCTACTGGAAAAGTCTGTTAACATGTCTGGGAATAGAGTAGAAATCCTCCTGGGACATCTCCACGAAGCTCTCCTGGAGGTAATGTGAAAGCCTTTGCATCAGGTTCCTGGGGAGAGCGGCCTTATTGCCTCCTCCATGGTAGGAAACTTTTCCGCGCCAGGCTAGCAGCAGGTACTCCGGTATCATTGCCTGGCAAAGCATGGCGGCATACAGCCCTGGTGTTTGCTGGCATTCACGCAGCATGCGGTCTTTCTCTGTCTCCGTAATCCTCATCAGAGTGATATCACTCATGGTGACCTGCTTTGAATTAAGGGAATTTTAGTATGGGGACTGATTGCCTGTTCCTTTAAATAACTGTAACCGGCGGTTTACAGCCACGCGGTGGGGGCGGGGAGGCGAACCGTTCCTGCTGAGCGGTTCGCCGGCAGCGTGCAGGGATCTTTCCCGGGGACAGCCGCGACGGGGGTGGGACAGGGGCAGAGTTCGTGCTGGCTGGATCGCCGGCAGCAGGAACTGGCCAACGCTAGGAGCATTGCTTGGAATGTGAAAGGAGGGCACTGCTGTAAATTAAGCTTTAAGCAGCCAAAAGTCAACGGCTTACCATGGCCGCCTGCTAGCAGAATTCCGTTGTCTGGCCCCGCTTGTGTGATCTGTACAGCAAGACCCCAGGCACTCAGTGTGAAGACAGAAAATTCGACCTTGTACTGAGTGCACATGTGATAGGTACTGTGCATGGTCTTGTTCACAGAGAAAGACTATATTCATTGTTTGCAAAAATGTATCTTTTTGAGGAATTCACTCCCTTTTTCCCATCCCACAGCTGTGAGTGTCTCCCGAGCTACCCCGGCATCCCCCTCCCAGAGGCTGGCGCAGATCAGGCGGCGAAAGAAAAGGACATGGGACGAGATGTTCTCAGAACTTATGATCTGTTCCCAAGCCGAGGCGGCACAGCAGACCCAGTGGAGGGAGAACATGTCGCAATACCAGCGATCACACAGCGAACGGGAAGACAGGTGGCGGCAGGAAGACCAGCAGGCGACTCAAACGCTGCTTGGACTAATGAGGGAGCAAACGGACACGCTACGGCACCTTGTAGATGTTCTGCAGGACCGGAGGCAGGAGGACAGAGCCCCGCTGCATTCTATCGCTAACCGCCCTCCCCCGCCACAAAGTCCCATCCCCCCATCACCCAAAGTCCCAAGAAGGAGGGGCGGCAGGGGCCGTGAAAACAGTCACTCCACCCCTGCAGACTGCTCAAATTGCAGAAGGCTCTCATTCCCAAAGATTTGATACGTCCTTTCCTTCCCTCCAAATGCACCTCACCCAAGCCCCCGTCCCAGTGTCATCCCCTAACTGTGTAGTTCTTAATAAAAAATACGTTTCTGTTAATTACTGTTTCCGTCATTTTCTTTTAGAGGACAGTGTGTTTGAAGGGGGGGAATGGGGTTGGTAACTGGAGGGGACAGTCACCTTTACCAGGGTACAGACACGGGGGCAGGTTCAGCAGAAGGTCACACACACATTGCAGTCACTAGGCACCCTGGTCAGTCTGGGAGGTGGTTTTCATGTTCTGTGTGGGGGGACTATGTGAGTTTGTGGCAGGGGAGGGCGGTTACAGATCTTATGCAGCGGTCCTTAGCCTGGATGACAGAGCCATGCAGCAGGGTATCTGTAACCGCCCTCTCCCGCCACAAAGTCACATAGCCCCCACACACAGAGTCCCGAAAAGGAGGGGTGGCAGGCTCCGTTGAAACAACCAGTCCACCACTGCGGACCGCTCTAGGAGCAGGAGCCTGTCATTCCTCGAGTTTAGAAGCGTCCTTTCCATCACTACACCCGCTCCCCACCACAGTCTGCGTCCCAGTTTCAACCCTTTATCGCGAAATCCTTAAAAAAGAAAACGGTGTTAATGGACAAAGTTTCATTTATTTTATTTTTAAAGGTGTGTTGGAAGGGGGGGAAGAGGTTTGGTAACTGGAGAGGATAGTCAAAATTAACTGGGTAAAGAAACGGGGGCAGGTTCAGCTTCTGTTTAAACAAACGTAGGTTCAGCTTCTGTTTAAACAAACGTAATAGTCACAGGTTACCGTGGTCACTCTGGAACCTAGCTTTCAAAGCCTCCCGGATGCACAGCGCGTCCCGCTGGGTTCTTCTAATCGCCCGGCTGTCTGGCTGGGCGTAATCAGCAGCCAGGTGATTTGCCTCAACCTCCCACCCCACCATAAAAGTCTCCCCCTTGCTCTCACAGAGATTGTGGAGCACACAGCAAGCTGCAATAACAATGGGGATATTGGTTTCGCTGAGATCAGAGCGAAACAGTAAGCTTCTCCATCTCCCCTTGAGACGTCCAAAAGCACACTCCACCACCATTCTGCACTTGCTCAGCCGGTAGTTGAAGAGTTCTTTTTCACTGTCCAGGGAGCCTGTATAGGGCTTCATGAGCCAGGGCATTAGCGGGTAGGCTGGGTCCCCGAGGATCACTATAGGCATCTCCACATCCCCAACAGTTATTTTGTGGTCCGGGAAGTAAATACCTTCCTGCAGCCGTCTAAACAGACCAGAGTTCCTGAAAACGCGAGCGTCATGAATCTTGCCCGGCCATCCGACGTTGATGTTGGTAAAACGTCCCCTATGGTCCACCAGTGCTTGCAGCACCATTGAAAAGTAGCCCTTTCGGTTAATATACTGGCTGGCCTGGTGGTCCGGTCCCAGGATAGGGATGTGAGTTCCATCTATAGCCCCACCGCAGTTTGGGAATCCCATCGCAGCGAAGCCATCTATGATCACCTGCACATTTCCCAGGGTCACTACCTTTGAGAGCAGTAGCTCAACGATTGCGTTGGCTACTTGCATCACAGCAACCCCCACGGTAGATTTGCCCACTCCAAATTGATTCGCGACTGACCGGTAGCTGTCTGTCTGCTCGCATCCGGGTGTCCTTACGCTTCAGGGCAGGGGACAGCAACTCACAAAGTTCGAGGAAAGTCCCCTTCTGCATGCGAAAGTTTCGCAGCCACTGGGATTCATCCCAGACCTGAAGC
>NW_020664753.1:655290-674761 GCF_002925995.2 Terrapene triunguis | reverse complement strand
GCCACAGCACCGCACCGGCAGCTTATATTGAGTGGCTTGTCCACTATGACCCCCATAAATCCTTTTCAGAGTCACTGCTTTCCAAGATACAGCCCCCCATTCTGTAGGTGTGGCCTGCATTCCTTGTTTCTGGGTGTATAGCTTTGCATTTAGCTGTATTAAAATGCACTTGGTTTGAATGGGCCCAGCCTACCAGCTGATCTCGTTCAATCTGTACGACTGCCCTGTTGTTGTCATTATTTACCATTCTGCCAGTCGGTCATCTGCAAATTTTCTCAGCAGTGATTTTATATTTACTTCCAGATCATTGATGAAAATATTGAATAGAGTCAGGCCTATTACCAGTCCCTGAGAAACCCCACTAGAAACACCCCCATTCAGTGAACATTCCCTGCTGACAGCTACTTATTGAGATTGGTCAGTTACCCAGCTCTTAATTGATTGAATGTGTGCTGCACAGACATACAGTAAGAGCCAATCCCTGCCCCAAACAGCTTGCAATATAAGTAGACAAGACTTCTTCTTTCGTGTGCATCCCAAGTCAATGTCTACATTGTTCACCCACCTACCTGCTGCATCATCAAGGGTAGCAAGGTGTTGTAGTTCATCCTCCAATCTACCTGTGCACTCTACCCCATGCTTGACTGTGTGCGTCACTACCCAGCAGTCACGCTGCGAAAAGTGGGCTCAGCCACATTTCTGCATTGTGGCAGCCCCTCTGGACATTCTAGTCAACAGCCTGTTAAATCTAGTCCAGGATCTGTGTCCCAGATTACAAACAAGTGGATGTAAATTAGGGCTTCTGAAGTTTGTCAGCATGGCTCGTTCTCTATCCTAGAGTTGCTTCCACTCTGCGAGGACATAGCTGTCTGCCTGATATGCCGGTGCTCATCTGAGATTGGCACTGGACTGGCAACACTGGACATGAGTGCATGAATAGCTGCCACAAAAAGGTGTCGCAAAGTCTGTTTTTTTTTTTCTGGAGGCGGCAGATCTTCTTATGTGCACTGATCGGAACCACTGTCAGCCTCACGTGTAGCCGGTTGTTTTAGTCTGTTGTAGGCCTCCATGCAGTTTTACAGGTGGTGGCATCATGGGTCCCCTGTACTGCCTTCTCGTGGCATCCCCTGGGAGTAGTGTAAAGTGAGAGGAAAGCGGACGAAATATAGGACACAGGAACTAGAGCCAGAAAGTGACTTGCCCGAGATCACTCAGCTAGCCTGTGGCAGGGCCAGGATCGGCACCCAGGACTCCTGAGTCCCCCTCTCGTGCTCTATCCACTGCACCAGGCAGTTTGGCAGGCCTTTGAGTGTGTGCGCCAAGAAGCTCTTGGGTTAGCTAGCCAGCCTATGTAATACTGAGCATCCTGGCAATGATTTGAGACAAGTCAGAAAGAGAGCACTGCCAGGAATTCTCCCTGGACTGGATTGAGACTGCTGGGCATGTGGGGCACTGTAGCCCTGACACCTTCCTCCCCTCCATAGGAACATCCAGGCCAGATTATGGTTGTCCCTCTGTGGGTGTGTAGGGGAGCGGAGGGTGGGAGGAGCCCCTTTCATCCTCTGTGCACGCATGCAGGAGGCAGGTATAATGCGGCTTACCTGGGCTTTCTGGGCCAAATCCTCAGCTTGTGTAAACCAATGCGGTTCTGTTGACTTTACACCAGTGGAGGATCTACTCCCTGGCCTGTAATCGAAAGCAATCCATTTGTTTGTCCAGGGAGGTTTGTACAAGGAGGGTTGTGGAACTGGCTAGAAAATACACTTTTATATTCTGTTGCCTTTATGGAGAATCATTTATTAGTTTTGCTTCTTCTTAGGCCCAGTCCTGCATTCTCCACACACTCAAAACTCCCTTCTCCCCTCTCTTACGTGGGTGTAAGTCAGGAGGAACACCGCTGAAGTCAATGGAGTCACAAGAGGGAATATCGATATAACAGTTTTTATAACAGATTTAACAGTGAGGCTAATTAGCCATTGGCACAGCTAACCTCACTGGAAGTCTTTTAATTGAGACTGGATGTCTCTTTCTAAAAGATCTGCCCTAGTTCAACTACTAATTATTGGGCTCAATGCAGGAATCACTGGGTGAGGCTCTCTGGCCTGTGTTATGCAGGAGCTCAGACCTGATGACCATAATGGTCCCGTCTGGCTTTAACATCCATAGATTACTGGTGTTAGTGGAAGCAGAGTCAAAAAGAAGTGGAATTTTGAGTGTGAAAAAAAAAAAAAAAGAGCGGGGCACAGAATTTTTCCATTGCATTAATAAAAACAAAATATTTTATTAGCACCTAGAAAAACTCTTCTGGCTGTTAACTACAGGATAAGGGGTCTGCTTTACATTTCACAGGCATTAAATTCAAATCCTTCTAAGGTCATATTTTTATCAAATCATTCTATAAACTATTAACTTTCTGCCATCTCAATGAAAGTCATTTTACTCTTACCACATTTTTTAATGTAAAAAAAAAAAAAAAAAACCACAGGGGGGGGGGGGGGGGGAGGGAGAGGAGGGAGAAGAAGCCAGGTAAGAAAGAGAAGAGTTTGTCTGTCTAAGATGTGAAGATATCTATGAATTCAGCTATGTGAGAGAAGGGTTAGCTACTGATATGGCCAAGTTAAAGAAGGTACATCAGGCTTAAATTCTAAAGTTAGTCCAATTTAAAGATCCCATCTGTGGGGTTTATGAAGCCTAGGAAGGGGCCTAGTTTTTTAATTTAGCCCTTTAATGGTAAACACAATGTTTTAAAATTTTGTACTAGCTTTTACAACATACAAATGAAAAGTTATAAACAAAATACAGGTTTCTACTCTTAGCTGCCCAGGTGTAAAGCAAGAGGTACTGCACTGAAGTCAGAGGAGTGACTCCAGATTTACATCAGTGTAACTTAAAGGAGAATCTGACCCCATGAGTACATTCAACCTTACAGTTACAGTGTGCAGTGTTCTCTTAACCATTTAATGTAAGCAATTTACAGGCTGCCATACATTAAGGAACCAGTCTAACCATTTATGTTTTGATTTAAATACTCCTTCGGGTGTGAATGTCATGAGAATGGAATATGTTCATTGACCACTATAGGCACTCCTCTGGCTCGCAACATGGTGATATCTGGGGACCTCATAAACACACCTCACAACACCCTGTCAAGTAGGGAAGTATCAATATCCCCAACTTACAGTTGGGGAAACTGAGGCACAGAGCTTATGTGACTTGCCCAAGGTCTCCCTATGGTCGGGCCAGAAATAGAATCCAGGAGGCAAAGGTTTAGCTGACCTCAACGTGCCCAGGATTTCACCCTGATTTCTTGAGTCCAAATGAGCCTGGGTGAAGTCTGTCTTGTACTGGAGAATAACTTTACTGGCTGCTGTGTTCCAGATGTCATTTCACATTTTTCTGCTTTGGCTCATGTTTTCTGTAACGTTGGGTGATACACTTACACAAAAAGCAACAAAGAGTCCTGTGGCACCTTATAGACTAACAGACGTATTGGAGCATAAGCTTTCGTGGGTGAATACTCACTTCGTCAGATGAATGTAGTGGAAATTTCCAGAGGCAGGTATAAATATGCAGGCAAGAATCAGTCTAGAGATAACGAGGTTAGTTCAATCAGGGAGGACGAGGCCCTCTTCTAGCAGTTGAAGTGTGAACACCAAGGGAGGAGAAACTGCTTTTGTAGTTGGCTAGCCATTCACAGTCTTTGTTTAATCCTGAGCTGATGGTGTCAAATTGGCAAATGAACTGAAGCTCAGCAGTTTCTCTTTGAAGTCTGGTCCTGAACTTTTTTCAACCGCATTTGCTTCAACCCCTCACACAGAGACCAACACCTACAAGATCTTCACCAAGCATTCTCAAAACTATGATACCCACATGAGGAAATAAGGAAACAAATCAACAAAGCCAGACGTGTACACAGAAGCCTCATGCTACAAGACAAGCCCAAGAAAGAAACCAACAGAACTCCACTGGCCATCACCTACAGTCCTCAGCTTAAACCTCTCCAACGCATCATCAGTGATCTACAACCCATCCTGGACAATGATTCCTCGCTTTCACAAACCTTGGGAGGCAGGCCAGTCCTCACCCACAGACAACCCGCTAACCTTAAGCATATTCTCACCAGCAACCACACACCGCACAATAGTAACTCTAACTCAGGAATCAATCCATGCAACAAACCTCGATGCCAACTCTGCCCACATATCTACACCAGCGACACCATCACAGGACCTAACCAGATCAGCTACAACATCACCGGTTCATTTACCTGCAGGTTCACCAATGTTATATACACCATCATGAGCCAGCAATGCCCCTCTGCTATGTACATCGGCCAAACTGGACAGTCCCTACGTAAAAGGATAAATGAACACAAGTCAGATATTCAGAATGGCAATATACAAAAACCTGTAGGAGAACACTTCAACCTCCCTGGCCACACAATAGCAGATTTAAAGGTAGCCATCCTACAGCAAAAAATCTTCAGGACCAGACTTCAAAGAGAAACTGCTGAACTTCAGTTCATTTGCCAATTTGACACCATCAGCTCAGGATTAAACAAAGACTGTGAATGGCTAGCCAACTACAAAAGCAGTTTCTCCTCCCTTGGTGTTCACACTTCAACTGCTAGAAGAGGGCCTTATCCTCCCTGACTGAACTAACCTCGTTATCTCTAGACTGATTCTTGCCTGCATATTTATACCTGCCTCTGGAAATTTCCATTACATGCATCCGATGAAGTGGGTATTCACCCATGAAAGCTTATGCTCCAATACGTCTGTTAGTCTATAAGCTGCCACAGGACTCTTTTGCCTGGTCTACACTAGGGGGGTGGGATCGATCTAAGATACGCAACTTCAGCTATGAGAATAGCGTAGCTGAAGTCGACGTATCTTAGATCAACTTAGAATTACTTACTTCGCGTCCTCGTGGTGCGGGATCGACGGCTGCGGCTCCCCCATCAACTTTGCTTCTGCCTCTCGCCGAGCTGGAGTTCAGCAGTCGACAGGAGAGCAATCGGGGATTGATTTATCGCGTCTACACTACACACGATAAATCGATCCCCAATAGATCGATCGCTACCCGCCGATCCGGTGGGTAGTGTAGACATACCCATAGTAGATCTGTTTACAGATCCAGACTAACACGGCTACCCCTCTATACTTTACACAAAGAGTAAGTGAATATAAACTTCATGTCCCGCATGGCTTTGCAATTGTCTATACATCCCATTATAGTTCATGAAGAGTTATTCAGAACTTCCCATCATGATTGGCATAAGCTGAAGTTGCATACACTTCTTGACGGGTGTGCATACAAGATCAAGTATTGGGGGTAGCCGAGTTAGTCTGTATCCACAAAAACAACAAGGAGTCTGGTGGCACCTTAAAGACTAACAGATTTATTTGGGCATAAGCTTTCGTGGGTAAAGTGGGTGAAGTGGGTTTCTTACCTTTTTACCTTGTGGCCAGCTCCATGGCCACTCAGACCACATTAGACAGGTTGATACAAAGACAGAAGGAACATGCGCTGTTAGCAGGTACAATATTTCTGGTTAGCAGCTTGTCTACGGTGAAGAGACACTACACATTGTCTGAATGGACCAAACCCAACAATGTTTTTGCTGGCTTCAAAGGGTTTGATTTCTGCTTTCTTGTTTCTGTAGCCACTGTTACTGGGGAAAGGCTTATACAAACAGATCGGTCTTGCCCTGCTACCCTCAGCAAGGAGTTCAAGATTCAGGCTTGACTTGATCTCCAGTGTTAGTGGATTCCTCTCACCCTGTGTTTCACTCTGGGCTCCACCATGCTCTGAGAGGTTACAGATAGGTGACCAAGTATCAACTTCTCAGACCATTGAGGGCTTTGCAGATTAGCACCAGACTGGGATGGGGAGCTGGTAGAGAGCACAGAGTACTGGGTTCATGGGCTCCCATTAGTCTGGTTTAGCTGGCAGGCCAGCTCCTGCTACATGGTGATCCAGCTGAAGTTCCTGCATGGCCTACATTGTACTGCAGTGCATAGAGTGGAAGCACATAATACTGATTGTATATAAGTGTTCTCAAAGCAAACTCGGCTAAGTTAGTTGTGTGGCATCAAAATCTGGACTTTCTTTTGCAGGAGTGTCAGGCGCCCGCTTCACAGACCAGATCCAGCCTACTTGATATATGCAGATTCTACAGAATCTCAGCTTTCATTAAAAAAAATAAAATAATAATTCCTACCCCTTCTGGCTGCAGAGCAAACCTTCCAGACGTGAACCAAGTGTAATCTATGCAGTGATGTCTACCCCCCTGATTCATTATTTCAGGCTGTCTGCAGACTCAGGCAAACTGCCCTGTCCCCTGTCAATCTGATTGGAGCATAGGCTTTAAAGTTCAATTATGACACTTAGCGTCAACATTAACTATTTAATTGCTGATCATTTCAGTGGATGGAATGGGGAAGAAAGAAAGCCCACTAGGTTGGGAATAGCTGAAGGGAAGGAAATGCTGAAAAAAGAACAGAGGAGATGGTAGGGAAACAGTGAAGGGAGGATGTGGCAGGAAGGTAGCAGTTGTGGTGTTTCACAGCGATTGATGAATATGACAATAAGGCATCGAACAAGTAACAAGTAAACATTTAGTAACTACATAAAGGTCGTTTTCTCTCCTTGATTTCTATGCAAACCTCACACTGAGATCCATGGGTGTTGTACTATGTATTGTGGGGAGTATCCAGAATTTATACCCTGGTCCCTGGATTACAATTATTTATAGCAAGGAAAATCCTGGCCCCACGGTAGTCAGTGGGAGTTTTGACATTGGCTACTATGAAGCCAGGATTTTACCCAGAATTGGGTCCTCTCCTCTAAATACTTATTCTATGGAAATGTAGGGGTTTGTTCTGTCTTAGGAAAGGGCCATCATGAAATTCCCACTCCAGAACTCCATGTGGATATAGCGGTGTGGAAAAACATCACGTTTCTTTTGTCAGGCTTAAAGTCTGCCGTGTTCAAGCCGTGAAAGCTCCACAGAGGCTGGGCAGCCAAAGCCAAGGAAATCAAATCTGAATCTGAGTAAAGTCCTCAGTTAATAAGTTATTCCCAAGCCCAATAAACATAACTGGAAATAAATTGCATACACGCATTTCACAGTTTGATTTACATTAGAATGAAAATACAAGAAAGGCCTGCCATTCACAAGTTCAAACAATGCAAAATACTGCACAGTTTTTATTTATTTAACCATAATTTATAGCTGTAATATCCCATGGAGGTAAAATAAATCAACACTACTAGTCAACTAGTGATTTATGACTTCTTTAAAATATATTTTTTTCTAGTCTTTCTGTTACGGTGCTTATGGCATAAAACCAACTCCAAATGTGACATTTTCTTTTCAAGCAAAATGCCTCTGACAAGCTAGCTACAGTCAAAATCCAGACAGGGTTGTACTGAGAACTTCATTTCTAGGTTTAAACCCTAAACTAGCCAAGTTTCTCATGTGTTCAGCATCTGAAATGAAATTGTCACTCAGCAGTACAGCTGATCTGCTGGTGGACTCTCACCTTCTGTGTGTTTCTAAGAACATAAGAATGGTGGTACTGGGTCAAACCAAGGGTCCATCTAGCCCAGTACCTGTCTTCCAACAGTAGCTGGTGCCAGCTGCTTCAGAGGGAAAGAACAGAACAGTGTGATTTATCAAGTGATCCCAGCTTTGGGCAGTTGGAGGTTTAGCGACACCTGGAGCATGGGATTGTGTCCCTCGCCATCTTGGGTAATAGCCATTGATGGACCCATCCTCCATGAACTTATATAACTCTTTTTTTAATTCAGTTATGCATGTGGCCTTTACAGGATCCCCTGGCAATGAGTTACACAGGTTGACAGTGCGTTGTGTGAAGAATTTATGTTAGTTTTAAACCTGTTGTTATTGGGCGACCACTGCCATATTTACCCCTTCACATAACATAACACTTCCCTACTCACTTTCTCCATATCATTCATGATTTTATAGATCTCTATCATATCCCGTTAGTTGTCTCTTTTCTAAGCTGAACAGTCCCAGTCTTTTTAATCTCATCTCATAGAGAAGCTGTTCCATACCCCTAATAATTTTTTGTTGCCCTTCTCTGCACTTTTCCCAATTCTAATATATCTTTTTTGAGACAAGGTGACTAGAACTTCATGCAGTATTCAAGGTGTGGGAGTACCATGGATTTATATAGTGGCATTATGATATTTTCTGTCTTATTATCTATCCCTTTCCTAATGGTTCCTTGCATGCTGTTAGCTTTTTTGATTGCCGCTGCACTTTGAGCCGATGTTATCAGAGAAATATCCTCGATGACACAAAAATCTCTTTCTTGAGTCGTAACCGGTAATTTAGACCCCATAATTTTGTATGTATAGGTGGGATAATATTTTCCAATGTGCATTACTTTGCATTTATAGACATAACATTTCATCTGCCATTTTCTTGTCCAGTCACCCAGTTTTGTGAGATCCCTTTGTAACTCTTGGCAGTCTCCTTTGGACTTACTATCTTGAGTAACTTTGTATCATCTGCAAATTTTGCCATCTCACTGTTTACCCCTTTTCCAGAACATTTGTGAATATGTTGAACAGCACTAGTCCCAGTACAGATCAAGGGGGGGGGCAGAGGGGAAGGGGTGGCGGCGCTTTTCACCTCTCTGCATTGCAAAAACTGACCATTTAGTTCTACCCCTTGTTTCCTGTCTTTTAATCAGTTACCGATCCATGAGAGGACCTTCCCTCTCATCCCATGACAGCTTACTTTACTTAAGAGCCTTTGATGAGGGACCTTGTCAAAGGTTTTTTTGAAACTCCAAATACACTATATCCACTGGATCCCCCTTGTTCACATATTTGTTGACACCCTCAAAGAAGTCTAATAGGTTGGTGAGACATGATTTCCATTTATAAAAGCCATATTGATGCTTCCCCAACATATTATGTTCATCTATGTGTCTGACAATTTTGTTCTATACTACAATTTCAACCAATTTGCCTGGTACTGAAGTTAGGCTTTGTCATAACTATAAGGGGAAGGGCAACAGCCCTCCTGTGTACAATACTATAAAATCCCTCCTGGCCAGAGACTCCAAAATCCTTTTACCTGTAAAGGGTTAAGAAGCTCAGGTAACCTGGCTGACACCTGACCCAAAGGACCAATAAGGGGACAAGATACTTTCAAATCTTGGTGGGGGGAAGGCTTTTGTTTGTGCTCTTTGTTTTTGGTGGTAGTTCGCTCTTGGGACTAAGAGGGACCAGACATCAATCCAGGCTCTCCAAATCTTTCTGAACAAGTCTCTCATATTTCAAACTTGTAAGTACAGCCAGGCAAGGCGTGTTAGTTTTATCTTTGTTTTCTCAACTTGTAAATGTACCTTTTGTTAGGGTGTTTACCTCTGTTTGCTGTAACTTTGAACCTAAGGCTAGAGGGGGGTCCTCTGGGCTCTTTAAGTTTGATTACCCTGTAAAGTTATTTTCCATCCTGATTTTACAGAGATGATTTTTACCATTTTCTTTAATGAAAAGCCTTCTTTTTAAGAACCTGATTGATTTTTTCCTTGTTTTTAGATCCAAGGGGGTTGGATCTTGCTCCACCAGGAGTTGGTGGGAGAGAGGAGGGGGGATGGTTAATTTCTCCTTGTTTTAAGATCCAAGGGGTTTGGATCTGTATTCACCAGGGAATTGGTGAAGAGTCTCTCAAGGCTACCCAGGGAAGGGAATTAGCACATTGGGAGTGGTGGCAGCGGACCAGATCTAAGTTGGTAGTTAAGCTTAGAAGTTTTCATGCAGGCCCCCACATCTGTACCCTAAAGTTCAGAGTGGGGAAGGAGCCTTGACAGGCTTACTGGCCTGTAATTGTCAGAATCACCTCTGGAGCCTTTTAAAAAAATTGCTGTCACATTTGCTATCAACCAGTCATTAATGGTGTTTAGAAAATGTATATCTGTATCCCATCCTGAGGTAATGTGTTCCCAGTAAGTATGGTGATAGTTGAAATCCCCCGTTATTACTGGGCTTTCTGTTTTGAAATCTTTCAGCTCTCCCTGAGCATTCTACAATCACCATCACCATACTGGTCAGATGGTTGATAGTATATTCCTACTGCTATATTCTTATTATTCAATTTCTATCTATAGAGATTCTGTGGTAATGTTTGATTCATTTATGATTTTTACTATATTTGACTCTGTTTTCTTTCACATATAGTGCCATTTCCCCACCAACGCAACCTACTCTGTCATTCCTACATATTTTGTACCCAGTATTACCATGTCCCATTGATTATCACCATTCCATCAAGTTTATGTGATGCCTATTATATCAAGATTGTCTTTTATTACCAGGCATTCAAGTTCACCCATCTTAGTATTTAGACTTCTTGCATTTGTATATTTAGTTGTCTGACTTCATGTGATGTAATTGAATGGGACTCTTTTTTGTTTTCTTGTTAGTTCCTACCTGTACTTTACCAGCTTCTATTCTCTCTTCTTTACTAAGATATAGAGAATCCCCTTTAATAGATCCTCCCCTAACTGGGTGTTCCTCCACACCTGTTAGCTTTCCCCCAGCCCTTAGTTTAAAAACTCTGCTATGATCTTAATTTTACCTGCCAGCAGTCTGGTTCCATTCTGGTTTAGGTGGAGTCCATCCTTCCTGTTTAGGCTCCTCCTTTCCCAAAAGGTTCCCCAGTTCCTAATAAACCTAAATCCCTCCTCCACACACCATTGTCTCATTCATGCATTGAGACCTTGCAGTTCTGCCTGTCTAACTGCCCCTGTTTGTGGAACTGGATTGGAAGCATTTCAGAGAATGCTACCATGGAGGCCCTGGACTTTAATCTCTTACTTAACAGTCTAAATTTGGCCTCCAGCATTTCTCTCCTACCTTTCCCTATGTCATTGACACCTTCATGTACAACGACCACTGGCTCCTCCCCAGCACTACACATAAGTCTATCTAGATGTCTTGAGAGATCCACAAGATCCTCGCAGGCAGTTCACAAACCCAACTATCTATATTTCTAATAATCGAATCCCCCATTACTATTACCTGTCACTTCCTAATAACTGGAATTTCCTTCCCCAGAGAGGTGTCCTCAGTGAGAGAGGATGCCATGACATCTCCTGGAAGGAGGCCCCCAGCTACGGAATCACTTCCCTCCACTTCAGCTTGATGTTCTCCTTCCCCAAGATTTTCATCTTCCTGAACAGCAGGGAGGCTGTCAGTAGAGCAGTCACACTCCAGCCTGTGTCCCTGGAAGTCTCCACTATGTACCTCTCTGTCTCCCTTAGCTCCTCCAGTTCAGCCACTCTGGTCTCCAGAGCCTGTACTCAGTCTCTGAGGGTCAGGAGCTTCTTGCAACAAATGCACACATACGCCACCTGCAATAAACTGGGTAGTCCCCACCCTGCTGCTGGACTCTGCCTGCATTCTTTTTACTCTTGAAGGGGTTTTGTTTGTTTTTGAGGGGGGCCGTTTATTGGCCTATGTTTAGAGAATGTTTGTTAGATGTATCTGCCTCTCTCACAAAACTCCCCGGTCCCTAGCACCTCTGATCACTTAGGAGCTGGCTTTTTAAACCCCTGTTCTCCCTGAGTCAGCCCCGCCCCCTTGTCAAGGGATCCTAGAGGGATTAGGGATGGCAGGTTAGAGTCTTATTAGGAAGCTCTCAGCCTTGCCTAAGCAGACTGCTAAGATCAGCACTCAGCCCTCCCAAACAAACCACACTATAAACTTCAGTCAAGGAGGCACCAGGGCCGGCTCCAGGGTTTTTGCCGCCCCACGCGGCGGGGAAAAAAAAAAAAGCCACGACTTCGGCGGCAGGTCCACTGCTCCACTTTCTTCTTCGGCGGCACTTCGGCAGCAGGTCCTTCCCTCCGAGAGGGACCGAGGGACCTGCCGCCAAAGAGCTGGACGTGCCGCCCCTTCCTCTTGGCCACCCCAAGCACCTGCTTGCTGCGCTGGTGCCTGAAGCCGGCCCTGGGAGGCACACACCAAGCACACATTGACAAACAAAAACAATAAATTCACTCCCAGGGTCACGTAGTCGCTCCTCCTTCACCTGGAGAACTCCCTCATAACACTCCCCTGTTTGCTGCTCCTGTTCGCAGACAGATAGGACAGCCTGGGGCCCAGGCCCTTGACTTGTTTAAAACTGGCATAGCTCCACTGAGGTCAATTTATACCTGCTGAGGAGCTAGCTCCATGTGTCACCTGAGCAGTGAAAGGAACAAGGTTCAGAGCTGACAGTGTTGTCGTTTTGTGAATACTGTTGGACACATCCAAGAAGAAATCCCTACAACTGACATATACTTAGTCATGTACTTCTGTGCTGAATATGGCCTGGCTACAGAACTCACTTATACACACCAGATGTGTTCACCATAAGATGCTTTAATGCTCTGTCAGGTGTGGCTGAGGTTAGCTAATTAAAGTTTGTTACCTATAGCACCACCTAGTGGCTGAACAGTATAATTCACTTTAATATTCCTTTACATCTGCCCCTTTAAGTTCTACATTCCTTCCATTTGTCAAATTTACACTGTCACAATGCCTTTAAAGTTCAGTATGGATCAGTCTCTTAAGCATCTCTGAATCATACTGGTTTTCTAATTACATAACCTGAGCATGTAACAACCTGGTCATCTGGCTGTCCATTAGTTGCAACGACTGGCTGTGGTTGATCTAGAATCCTTGAGTCATCTTCTTCTTGTTCTTCATCTGCTATTTGTAGAGTTTGCTCTGTTGATTGTTCTGTCTGAGGAACAAACTGTAGATGTTGATTGGTTTCTGTTTAACTCTCTCTACTGTTGCTCTCAATAACATATGATGTGGGTGCTGAATTCTTTTTCTTTACAACGTCTGGAGCTCTAAATCCCTTTTCTCCATCCAATTTGACAAGAATATGGTCACCTGGTTCTAGACCCAGCAGTTCTACTGAATGAAGTCTTTTTTAGCCGTTTTATCTGATTTGGCTACTCTCTTCATGTCTGGTCACTTTGGAAATAGATTCTTTTCCAAAATTGTAACAGTAGTTCTGAGTTGTCTCCCCATCAGGAGTTGTGCTGGACTATATCCAGTAGCCACTATTGGTGTTGATCTATAACTCAGAAGAGCAAGGAATGGATCATCCAGCTTTTGGATTTTCTTGGCTGTCTGTATAGGTCTCTCAGCCTCTCCATTCAGATGTGGGTAATGTGCTGCTAGTAATATGATCAAAATCATGTTTCCTTCGGAATGGCTTAAATTCTGCTGCAGTGAATTTTGGTCTGTTGTCCATTACTAGTTGATCTGGAATACCGAAGTGAGCAAAAGTGCACTTCAGTTTCTTGATAATATTGTGACATGTTATGTCTTTCAAGGGCATTATTTCTATATACCTGGGAAAATAGTTCATGAGGACCAGATAAGGATGTCCTCTGAATTTGCATTAATCTGCAGGTAGTCTCTTTCATGGTCTCTCTGGTAGAGATGTTTGTACAGCATTGTCTCTTAAGTTGATTTGTACTCGATCTCCTTTCAAAAGTCCAATATCATCAAATCCTCCATTGAGTTCTTCCACCTTTTTTCACTAGGCCCATCCTGGCTACCATGCTGCAGCTGAGAAGGTTGTTGGTCTTTGATCCTTTGATCACATGAGCTCCAAATGCAATATTTTTGTCTCTGTAAGTTGTTTCTGTGGTGAACTGGCCCATGCAGTTCTGAATAGCTCCAGAGTAATTCAGAACTGTGTCAGGTAACTTTAACTATGGGAAGGACTGAGAGTGATTGTAAATCCCTTCTGAGATTACTGTGACTTTAGCTCCTGAGTCAATTTTAAAGTCAATGATCTTGCCGTGACTATTTGATTTCCCTCTCCAAGCAGGCTCTATGTCATCACAAATGATAGATCCCAGAAACAATGGCTCTTGATTGTCTGTAATATGAGTCAACTTCCTGATGGCATTGGTACAGCAAACAGCTGCAAAATGTCCATATTTTATGCATTTATTACATCCTGTGCCTCTGGCTGGACATGAATTATCTCTTGGGATGTGACTTTTTTCACACCTTGTGCATGCAGGCTGGAATTTGTCCCTCTTTGCCTGTAGTGGGGCTGCACCTCTCCACATCAGCCAGATGTAGAAGCCTTATGCAGTGAGGGGCAGAAGCAGAAACCTTACAAGGAAGAGGCTTGAGAAAACACTGAGACATCAGGACCTGGGTGTTGGAAAAGAATGGCTGAGCACAGCAAGGGACTGAAGAAACTGTAGAGTTGGGGAAAGGCTGGTTTTGATTTACATTAACATTTGAAGTGTGATGTTATTGTTTTAATAAACCAGACTAAAAGAAAGGGGGGGGTGGGAGTTTGACTTTCAAAACTCTGGGTGCAGTCATTGGGAAGCCCAAGAAGGGGAAACTGAGTCAGCAACCGAGTCTGATGTCAGACTGGCTAACACGCTGTACAGAAGGTAACTCTCTACCCCCTGGAATAAAGAGCAAGAAACTTTGTGTGTTGAAACTCCTGCCTGCTGGGAAAAACCCACATGGGAAGAAGATGTCTCACCGTCTTTAGCAAATTACAGCTAGAACCAGGGGCTGTTTAAATCAGCACACTCTACAAGTCACAGAAAATTTGTTTGATTTTTTTCCTCATTGTCAGTATGATGACCCCATGTGGGTTATCAACAGGTTTTGTATGTGAGACCTTCTGCACTAAATGATGGTCATCTGCCATAGGAGCTAAAGTAGTAATTCCTCTGCTTTCTAGCTGTAGTAGACTCTTAACCTCTTATTTGGACCAGCCACTTGAGGGGGACAAAGTCCCATTCTCAATGTGAGTGGCACGAGCACTACCAGCTGAGGCTGGTGTTTGAGAATCTGGCTGTGTTCTTTCTGCTTCACACACTGTCATCAGCAATAATAACTCTTAAGTTCATCTTTAGCTGGCATTTCTGCTGAGGGCACACGTGTGCGGATGGAATAGGACCTGGCCATCATCACCATACCCTGCCTCTGGTAGGCAATTCATTTGGAATAACAAATACATCTTAAAAATTGTAAGTTGCACCTGGATAATTTGTGAACAGAAAAAGAGGTTAAACTTGTCTAATAAGCCATCCACTACAAGTTATTTATCCAGCTGCATTTTACGGGCAGCTCGCTGGTCATAATTGCCCTTTAATTTAGACTGTAGTTAGTGTAGGATTTTTGGTAAGCACTGGAAATTGTTTCAGATGTTGCAATCATTCTTTGGACTGCGAGTCATAGCCTAGTGAAACAGCAGATACAGTTTGTGAGCCTAGTGTAAGCAAATCATCAGTCAAATAAGTGATACAGACTTAGCTTTCTTAATTGTTCCCCTTAAAGCAGTCCCTCCAGATTGCCAATCATTCTAGTTTCTCTTCTCTGAATTCCCTCTAGTTTGTTGAAATCTTTCTGGGGTATTTAAAATCCCCTTCCTTTTGCACTGAGAACTAGCAGGGCTGGGTAAATACTCAAGTCTGTTAAATCCAGACCCTGGAGGGAAAGGGAGAAATCTGAATTTAGGGTCATCCAGAGGGACTGTTCAACAGTTTAACCAAAATCTCTTTCCCGCCATAATTCTGACCCATCACATAATATAGACCCCATTGGGGCATCATGGGGGTTTTAATAAGTTAATGTTTTTAAAGGCCTTTAAGGGTTTTTAGCCTCCCTCTGACAGTGCCGTTAGTTCTTGGGATGAACAGGTTACTGGTCTGGGTGAATCACTGGTCTGTTCCGGGTGGCCATTCCCATGCTGATGCATGTGCGTGTGGGAGAGAATTGCTTGCCATGTGAGGAGCGATGATCCTGCTTCTTTCTAAACATTTAGTTGATTTAGTTGGGGTCCCTTCCAACCCTGATATTCTATGATTCTATAAATTAAAAGCGTAATTAATTGACACTTCTGTAGCAACTTTCATCTGAATATCTCAAAGAACTTTACAGACATTAATTCAACAAACTTACCATCACCTCTGGCTACTTAACCCAACACTGAAATGCAGCCACTTCTGGGGTGGACCACAGCAGCTGTTCAACAGTGCATAAGGATGTGCCCCAGCACTTTATCTATAGGAAGTAAAAAATACTGTGTCTAACTAAAACATAAAGCATTTAAGGAAACAGAATACAAAAAATTAATACGTTAGAATTTGGCGAGGACCTAGTGGCTCTTAGGAAAAGTGTTTGTCTATCCTTAATGCCTACAAGAGGTCAGGGCCTTTTTTTTTTTTTTATCTCATACAAACAGATGGCACTTCCAGAAGCACATCCTCTTTACTTGTCCCTTACCAGTAATGATCCAGCCCAGCTTGTAAAATCTGAAATGATCCTAGCCCAGGGTAATATGACTGCAAGGCAAACCCAGGAATATTTATAATGTGTGATCTGTGTATACATATTGTATCTATATATTCTTCACAACAGATACATATCGTGGGTTTTTTTGTGTGCGTCCGCTGCCGGATTTTGAAATAGCAGGGGGGGGGAATGCAAAACGGATATTATTTGTTACTTCACCATTGAAAAATATCTTGAAAGTTAGTTGTAAAAACCTATTGGGCAACGTCAAACTTGCTGAGTTCATATCTCAGAGGATTCTATGAACTTCTAAAAGCTCTGTGAGCTGGAATCTTATCCACCACTCTTGGGCACTGTGTTTGTTTATGTAGTTTACAAATTAATGGGGTTGAGGGTAAGATAAATTATAAGCAGGGAGTAGATTTCAGGTTAGCAAAGTGTTTTGTTCTTCGTGGTAAGCTTCAGTTACTGGGGAGGCTAAATACAATTGAACGACAAGCTCCTGAGATGGGAAACAAAGACTAGAATTGCCCCAGAAATGCACGTGCATGTAGAGTTTTCAGAAATAGGCTATGTAGACAATACAACACAATGGTCTGCTTCTGTTGTGTATGGTGTCTTTCGTACTTTACACAGCTAAATAGTCGCACAGGGAGGCAAGGAAGAGGGAAATTAAGGGTCAGATTTTCAAAGTGCTCAGCACTGGCAATTGCATTTAGGTGCCTAAGTGGGAGCTGAAATGCTGGCCATAAAAGTCGTAATATGCAAGGAGGAATGTTTATCATATTGACACATGTATTAACCAGGATGGGCCAAAATATGTGAACCCATTGAACCTTCATGGGGGTTAAATTCTTTTGATTTCAGTTTTGTAAATGGAACAGAAGCAAAGTAGGAGTAAGAATTCCCCCAGGATGCAACCTCTGAGCCTGCCAGGATGTGCCCATGTGAAGCGATCCCACGCTTATCTTCAAGGCTGGCTCCCTTCAGCAGGAGCCTTGGGGCACACCTGGTGTGTTTGGGAGGGGCTGGGGGGAGTGGGAATGGGTGGGAAGAGGCACAGAAGGAATAAATGTGTGGGGAATTTTGTTTTCTAAATCCTGAAAAAGCAAGTGCAGATTAGGAGCAGCTGAGGGAGCAGAGCAGTGCTTTGAAGTGCTAAGAGCAGATACATAGCATTTGGGGATTAGTTTGGGTGGTGTTTTTACTCCACTCCTTGATAAACTAAACAACTGTCTGAGTGAAAACCAGACCCAGTCCCCAACCAGGGAATAGGTACTGTCACAAACCACTGATTTGAACTGAGTCGATCAGGTATCCAAGCAATGTGACACTGTCCTTCTTCCCTGATTGGATGATTTATGGAATTAACTAACCATATATTAGAATGCATAAATAAACACAGTTATGTAAGCAAGCCAATTAGGGAACAAGAACAATATCAGGTAACTTATGTAACTACCCAATACAGGACAAATGGCAAATAAGAAACAATGCATTTTACTACTGCTAGATACTGGAAGTTATGTTATCTGCTGGAAGTCTATTATGAAAGTGCTGGTCATGACATCATTGTTAAGGCTGAGTTCAATTTTGCCCTTAAAGCAGGGATTCAGCCTCTTGTTATGTATAAAAAATACAGCGTATCCTCCCCAAATATAAAATGAGAACCATTCTGAGCCTTCACCCCAAATTCAAACCAAACCTTTCCTGAATATAGGAGTGTGTGGCCACCCCTCCCTGTCAATCTCGGAGGGAGGCCGTGCCCCCCTCACTGTCCCGTTCCTAAAAAGGCAATCTGAAAAGGGGAAATTAGCTGTCTCTGGTGCCTCAGCCCCCTGAGCTGGGATAGGTAGTAGTCAGTCTCTGGGGCTCTGGCCCTCAGGCAGGACAGAGCAGTAACCAGTCTAGGGTCTAATGTCTTAGCCCTGGTGGGCAGTAGACTGATACAGGCCTCCTGGGGTAGGGTTGGCAGCAGGGTGTGGGGGGACACGGATCCACCCTACTCCACCAGCTCCCAGCCCAGGGCCCTAATGGTGGTGGAGTGTTCTGCCACTGGGTCAGCAGGAAATATAGCTGCAACACACTGACCTGGATTCAGGCAGCAATGCAGTCAGCTGTCCCTGGGCTACTTCCTCCCCTACTCTCCCCTCCCTTTGGTGTGTACCTAGATCCCAGGCAGAGCCGGTGCAAGGCCCTAGGCGAAACTTCCACCTTGCGCCCCCCACCAGCCCTGCGGCAGCTTCCCCGCCCCACCCCCCCCCCCGCGGGGCCCCCCCCCCCGGGGCCGTCCCCCCCCCCCCCCCGGAGGCTGTGCAGCAGCTCCCCACCCCAGCTAACCTCTGCTCCGCCTCCTCCCCGAGCGTGCCGCCCCCGCTCTAATTCTCCTCCCCTCCTAGGCTTGCGGCGCCAAACAGCTGATTGGCGCTGCAAGCCTGGGAGAAGTGGAGCTGCGACCGCGCGCTCGGGGAGGGGACGTAGGAACACTGTAAAAAAAAGAAATTGGGGGCACTGCTTTTTGGCGCCCCAAAATCTTGGCGCCCTGGGCAACCACCTAGTTTGCCTAAATGGTAGCACCGGCCCTGATCCCAGGGTCATCCTCCATCTCCCCAGGATATACTGCAAGTGGCAGTACCAGCAGCTCCTCAGCATCTGGGGTGTCTGGCAGCTCTGGTAGGTTTGGTGAATCCTCGGCACACCAGAGGTCCTCTTCAGATTCTTGCTCCAGCAGCGGGTGGGGAATGTCTGTCTCCCTTAGTGCTTCCAGACCAACTGAGCTACAGGCCTGCCTTTTGTATTTCCTGTCCCAAGCCTACCATTTCAGTGAGGCAGGTGTGGCCTTCCTAGCTCCACTCACCAGGGGGCAGGCGGTGGTTCCTCTCTGTCAACCTCAGAGAGAAACCGCTCCCTTTCGCTACACTGAGGTTTTAACTAAAAGCTTGGATAACTTTTCCCCATTTCTATTCTTGCTGCTCTCCTTGGGTTTCAGAAACAACTGGGACCAGATATACCACAAGAAAGGCTAATCACTCAGTACAGTAACTCCTTGCTTAATGTTGTAGTTATGTTCCTGAAAAATGCGACTTTAAGTGAAACGATGTTAAGCGAATCCAATTTCCCCATAAGAATTAATGTAAATGGGGGGGGGGGG
>NW_020664753.1:600285-654890 GCF_002925995.2 Terrapene triunguis | reverse complement strand
TATATTGTATAAGTTTTAAACAAACAATTTAATACTATACCCAGCAATGATGATTGTGAAGCTTAGTTGAGATGGTGAAGTCAGAGCGTGGGATATTTCCCAGGGAATGCCTTACTGCTAAATGATGAACTAGTACTCGGCTGAGCCCTCAAGGGTTAACACATTGTTATTAATGTAGCCTCACATTCTACAAGGCAGCACAAATGGAGGGAGAGGAGACAGCATGGCAGACAGAGACAGAGACACACACCCTGTCTGTGTGTGACAGAGAGAGAGACAGATGTGCATTGCCCCTTTAAGTACGGTGACCCTACTCTAAGTACATTGCCTTTTAAAGTAGATCAGCAAGTTGAGACAGAAGCTGCTGTCAGCAAGCTCCCTCTGTCCTGAGCCCTGTCGTGTTCCCCCTCCCCCCGCTCTATGGAGATGGGGTAAGAGGCAGACAGGAGCAGGGGGGAGGGGGACACCCTGACATTAGCCCCCCGCCTTCCCCCCCCCCATTCAGCAAGCAGGAGGCTCCCGGGAGTAGCTCCAAGGCAGAGGGCAGGAGCAGCACATGGCAGTGGGGGGAGGGACAGCTGAACTGCTGGTAATTGATAGCCTGCTGGGCGGCTGCCACACAGGGAATTTAGGAGCGCGGGGAGCTAATGGGGGGCTGCCAGTCCATCCTGGTTCCAAGCCCCCACCAGCTAGCTCCAACGGGCTGCTCTTCCTGCAAGCAGCGGACAAAGCAGGCAGCTGCCAAACGACGTTATAAGGGAGCATTGCACAACTTTAAACGAGCATGTTCTCTAATTGATCAGCAACGTAACAATGAAACAACGTTAACCGGGACGACTTTAAGTGAGGAGTTACTTTATGTCCAACCAAGACGGGCAGGAAGTACTAGAAATTGCAGGAGAGACTGTTTTTATGAGCTGTCCAGCCCAATTAGGGAATTCCAAAGATTCAGAGAAAGGGCTATGGTTCAGTTAATCATACTCATTTGGAGGCACAGTGCTTACCTGCACTGTGCCTGATTGTTGACTTCTCAGGCTCAGCCATTACTCACTAGATATGGCCTCAGCGTCAGACTAAGGGGTGCATCCTCTGTTACTGTCCTGGGAATTACACCCTGATGGTCACTCTTGTTTCATGCCTTGGCAATGTCATGCACTGAGATTCCCCATGCTCCCTGTACACACTGGAAACGCACGTTCTCTGTGGGACCCTGGCTGCAGTTGGAAGCCCTGCTGTCTGTAATCTGAGACATGGGAACTGTGAAGGGAAGCAGGGGGCAGTGTTTGTATAAGCACAAAGTGTTATTAAGGCCAATCAGTGACAGAAGGGGGGAGCAGAACTCAGGACCTCCCAGCTTCCACCCTTTGTTTAATCTATTACACTGCATGGGGTCTGAGAGGCACAAGTGCCTCCTCTTCCATACGCTCACAAGGAGTGTCACATGGAAGAGGCTTTCTGAGTTGTCTTGAAGCTGGCAAGTGTCTGAAAATAACTTTTGCAAGAAACACTTGTCCAGCTCTAGTTAATACCAGTGTCAATGCCGAGCCTCTATCAGTTCACTAGAGTGGTCTGCAGCTTGTATAGAGCTGTGTGCGTTGCTAGGGGGATGTGGAAGGGCCCTGCTCCTGTATCACTGGCTGGAAGCAGTCAGAACCTTCAGGGACACTTCAGGGAACAGGCTAGAAGCAGCACGTACACCTCCCTAGCCTTCCCCTGGTGTAACGCCGCACCCTTGGGTGGTCCGCAGCAGCAGGAGCAGAAACTGGGAGCTCTTGATTTTTAAGCATGAGCCTCCACTGCCTGAGCTAAAAGACCCACCTCTCTTAAGCAAGGCTGTAGCAGGCTCATCAATCTCTGCCACAGCTGCTACTAGACCACCGCACTGAGAAGGAGCGCGAGCAGAAGTGTTCTGGCTGCCCAGTGTTCAGCTATGCAAGGAAATGAGCTCCTCTTTGAAACCCCCGTGTGGTAGCCAGGGTCTAGCCTTACACTGCTGCTTCGTGGGGGCAGGAGCCATGTCCTGCTCTGTGTTTGGTACAGGGTCCTGCATGCAGATGGCACACAGTAAATAATCGAGCTTCTCAAACCACTCATTAGGAATCGTAATTATGAATGCTGCCTTTTTTGGCTTTGTTAGCTAATAGTCTGGGAGACAACCCTGATTTCCAGTGACTCTATTCATTATTGGTAAGGACTCATTGAGAACTGTGGATGAAAAATATTCAGCATCTGGGCTATTTGCACCCTTTTCACTCCTACCGTTCCCCATTTATCATTCCTGCTGTGTGATTGGCCACTTGGTCACATGACATTTGGTTCTGCACACAGATTGGCCATGCTGAAAAACTCGCTTTCCCCTGTGATTTCTTTGAATGAATAAGGTTCCTGAAACTTTCAGGATTTGTAAAACCACCTTCATTTGTATGTGGAGTATAACCCACTAGTGAATGAACAATAAGGTCTCTGTGGATCTTGGCAAGTGAACTCACCGTTTATTTACAAACATATTCTCCAATCAAATCTTTTGGACTGGTCAATTTTCTTTAATGAATAATAAGAAATAAGATTAAAGCTGTGTTTTATAAACTAACTCCCTCTCACAGAAACCCCTGGGGAGGATAGCGCCTCCCACTGACAGCTGGAGGAACAGAAGCACAGAGAGGGCAAGTAAGAGACTTGCCTAGGCCATAGAAGGAGGGAGGGAGGATGGACATGTCTGAGCCTAGATTAGAACTCAGGGGGTGGATCCTAGCCCCAGTGAAATCAATGGCAAGTTTGCAGTTGATTTCAATGGAGCCAGGGTTTCACCTGCGGACTCCCGGGGTAGGATTTGCAGAAGTGCTCAGTGTTGGCCTAGGTCTGCTCCCATTGAAGCCAAAGAGAGCTTTGCCATTGGCTTTGATGTTCCACAGGTCCATGAAATAGCAACACCCGTCTACAGTCAATGTGGGACATTCTCAGCACAAGGCAGCACTGGATGGTCTTGGCCAGGAGCTGGGACTTAACAAATTAAAATACAAGAGCTCATCAGGTGCTGAGATCAGATTTCTTATTGCCAAGGACGTTTTCAGCAGCTCCTGCTGTGTGACAACAAACACAACGAATCACTAATTTGTCTCCCACATAGATTATTGTTAGCTGTGCTATTGCTGATGTGCTCTGACCTGGGAGCACTAACAACCAGTAATCCCATACAAAGGTTATACAGGCCCACGGGGCATATACAACATCAAACTATGTGACCTGTATTTCATCCTCCCCGAAAAGAGCTTTTCCAGTAAAGTTAAAACGCACACGCATATATAAAAAGTCCTTCAATTCTTTATGTGGCATAAAAGCAGATGGAAAACCTTTCTTCCCAAAGCCCATCACATTGGTTCTCCTAGCTAAATGGGTTCTGAGTGCTCTGCAGTTTGCAGCCCGAACATAGAATAAAAAAGCTCAGAGGCGCCTTGGAATTCCGTCCTTGGCAGGGGAAAAAAAAGTCTTTCTCAAACCACAGCATTGGCTGTTAGTACTGGTCTGTCATTTTTCATTTTACATTTCCACTGAGTCATCAAGCCGCAATAGAAACAATGTTCATTGTGACATTGTTTTTGCCTCTGAAAATATTTGATAGCTGCAACTAAATGATCAACATCATGATTTGCCATATATCTCAAAGGTGAACTGCAAAGCAAGAAGGGAAATTAACATGTTCCAATTTCTATGCATAATAATGACTCCGCTATGGGTCTGGAGAACCATTCAGCCCAGAATAAATTTGCCCTTGCTTTTCAGAAAGATTCTTTGCCTCCTCTGTGTGCTTCCGACTTCGCTGGAGAGGTATCCCAGAATGCATCTTTCTGTTCTCTCCCAAACGGTATGGAGTGCAATGAGACTTAGGTTGTCACCCTAGGATATTGTTAGTAAACCAGGAAGTACCCAGAGGAGTTCATAGACCAATATGAACCTATACCTAACCCCACTTGGACTGTCCCAGGGATTTGAACCCAGGATCTACAGTGCTAAAAGTATCACCCTGTACTGTTTGAGTTTTTGGAAGCAGCAGCAACTTCATAAAGCTCCTATGTGGACCATCCACAAGGGCGAAGGGGGCGGTGGGGAGAGAGGGGACAAATCTGACATGTTTAGTTTAACATCAAACTAGACATAACTCTACATTGCCAGTCTTATAACTGCATGGGGATACTCCAGTGAAAGGAATAGCAATCTGTAATCCATGTTAGGTTGAATTCACCAGTAGCCTAGAGATTGTTGAAGGCCCCCAGTGCAACTACACTGTCAAATTCCATCGCATTGCAGAAGGCAATTGCAAAGGGACTCACCATCCAGATTACAAGGCTCTGCTCCAGGTTCACAGAGGCCAGATGAGAGAGGGAATTTGGGGGACATGAATAATGGGTCCATGTTTGCACAGATCTAGTGGCCACAAGTCCCCACATAGTCATGTAACCCACATTGGTAGAGGATGGGTTTGCCCTTTAATTTGTCCAGCCTTATGTGCCCTGAACACACCTCCTGGGAAAGTCTAGCATGCTGACAGGGCTGGGCTACCCTGGTGGGCAGGGTGAGGGCACAGCCATGGCTCTGTTCTCCTTTTCCACTCCCCAGCTGAGTTGAACCAGCACAGAGGGAGGAGCACATGGGGCATCCACTTAAAGGGCATCACAGACCCCCACTGGCCTGAGCGCCTCACCTCACCACAGTGCTCCAGGGGAATTTGGTCCAAGTAAGAGAGGATGGTTCTAAGGCCTAGCCCCCTTCAAGGGGATTCTTGCGTGGGATGGGGCGGCAGGGCTGACAAACTGGCTTCTGATTTTAAATCAGGACTCCAGGAATGTGCTTCTTCTCCGGGGTTTAACTTCTCTTGGAAGCAGCCTGAGGACTCAAAAACTCTGAGTCTGGCCCTCAGAAATCATGATCTTTTTAAAAATAACAGATACAGAGCTCTTTTCATTTGCCTTCTGGTGTTAGAGCCTGGGCAGGAAGGTGTTACGTTTTCCATCTATACTTTGTAACTCTAAGGGCTGGAAACTTACTCTTTTTTTAAATGAATGCTGAGATTTTCATATAATCACATGACTCCAGGGGCTGGGGTTTTAAGGAGAACAAATATTGCAAGACTCACAAAAAAACGGCAAGAGGCAGCAACACTTTGACAGTGTGGAGGTTTTGTGGCATGGCCTGACACCCAGGTGATGTGAAAGGAGCTACACCCCACAAACTCCTCTGGGACAAGTGCTCTGTCCATTTAATTTCAAACAGTGAGAGTAACTAAGGCACTGGAGCAATTGACAAAGGGTCATAGTGGATTCTTCATCACTGGCCATTTTAAAATCAAGATTGGATGTTTTTCTAAAATATATGCTGTAGATCAAACAGGAATTATTCTGGGGCAGGTCTCTGGCCTGTGTTACACAGGAGATCAGACTAGATGATCACAATGGCCCCTTCTGACCTTGGAATCTGTGAATAAGCTCCAGCTGGTTTCTTTGAATATTTTGAGTAAAACTGCTGCTGGCTCCAGATAGCATGTTTTCCCTGGTTGAGTTTGACCTGGGGATGTTGATATCCATGGGTTCCCAAAACAAAAACTGGATTAATACTGCAAACAAGTACTTGGTAGCATTTGTTGGAGTATAAATTGGGAATCTGATGGCCTTCACAATCCTTTTTATTAATTTGCCATGACCATTTAACAAATGGTTTGCTCCAGATGGCTTGCTTTGCCATCGCCACGTCTTTTACATTTCACTCTGCTTGTTCATGAAACTTTCAGTCGTCGTACCAGGGAGCTGAAAGAACATAATGTGACTTATATCACATCCACATCCTGAGTAGGTGCCAGTCTGGATACCCTCCATCAGTTGGAATGGAGACCCCAGCTATATTAGACCAGTCTGGCAGTCAGCTCTCCGTTCACGTTGGAAATGCCTCCGCTCACTATGCTGGCTCCTTGTAGAATAACACATCAAGTTCTCAAGATCATAGGCACCATCTCCAAGGTGCTGAATGGTATGAGCCAGGGATAGCTAAAAGATTGACTAAAGCTTTGGGATGAGGACAGTGGTCCCAACTCTGCTACTCTGTTACAAGGGAACTGTCTCCCATAAAGGCAAAGCTTCTTTGTGCAGGAGTCAGAGCTTTCTGGGGGCCAGTCCAACACCACAGCATGAACTCTAACAGGAACCAAGGACCACCCATCACTGCACATTGCCAGTGCAAGGCACACTTCTCTGGTTAGTCTTCCTCAATATAGACACACAGCACAATATCTATTAGCAATACATTGAGGCAGGATGATCTGGGGCCTGAGCACTAGCCTAAGACCTGAGTTCAAATCCCTGCTCTGCCACAGATTTTTCTGCATGACTTTGGGCAAGTCACTTTACCTCACTATGTCTCAGTTCCCTATCTCTAAAAATGAGGCTAATAATATCTTCTAGGTGTGTTGTGAGGATAAATACATTTAAAAGAGAGTGAAGTGCTTTGAGATCTACTGATGAAAAGTGTCCTCTAAAGAGCTACATGGTATGGTTGTTATTATTTTAAAAAGGTCATATGCAATGTTCCATTTGAGGAGTGGAACAGAGAAAGAACCACATGTGACAGATGCTAATCAGGTCATGTAATCACAGCTGGACGGTGATGGGCACAGTATAAAAGTCTGAATAGAATAGAAGTGCAGACTATTGGAGGGGAGATCAGCTAGTTGAAGAAGATCAGAAAGGAGAATTGTGCTTTTAACCCTTTTATCCATTGCAATAACAACTAATTCCACCTGTCTTAGGATCTGCAATGTTTACATAAACAAATTTGCAGCAAAAATGTGTATATTCCTGATGGTGTGGATTTATATCCGAACTAACAAAAAGCAGAGATGTCCTAAATATGTGAATATCCAAATAATGAACATTGAGTGCATATATATGGTAATACTGTAATTAAAGCCAGCTTTTTACTGGGTACTTTTTATATATGATAAGGTAATCCATATGTTTCTATGTCCTACAATTCCTTCCAAAGCAAACATCATAAACATTGTAATATAGGTGCTATTTGAAACCCAAACTGGTCTTATAAGACAATTACAAGAATGCACAAACCACATGCTAGGAAATAACCCTATAGCAACATAAAACAGAAACACATACATAATTATTTATGTTTTTTAAAACATGTAACTATGAAGCAGCTTGCCTATTTCCTGGGTCATGAAAGAAACATTTCCCACATTATAAACTAAGCAGCAATGCCGATAAATGCAGTCAAAGTTGATTGTTTAAAAAAAAAAAAAACAGAAAAACTTTTGACATAATCACGTTATCATTTTCAAACTATTTCCATTGACTCTACAAGTCACAGAAACATTGGAAAATGCTCAGAAAGGGGATGGATATTCTGCAAACGTGTAATTTAATTGTGGTAGTTAGGAGGGTTTTTCAGCATTGTCACTGACAGAGTCTCCAAAACTAAATTCATGGTGGGGAAAAGGCCTGTAAAAGTTTCACCATCTGCAAGCACGGTTCTTTGCAAGGGCTCCCAGAAAAAAAAGCTCACCATTTCCTTCCATAGCAGAGGAGGAGGAATGTCTTGAGGTTCAGGCACTGGACTACTCAAGATAGTTAAGTCCCAGGCAGACTGTGAAGAGCTACAAAAGGATCTCACAAAACTAGGTGACTGGGCAACAAAATGGCAGATGAAATTCAATGTTGATAAATGCAAAGTAATGCACACTGGAAAACATAATCCCAACTATACATACAAAATGATGGGGTCTAAATTAAGAACATAAGAATGGCCGTACTGGGTCAGACCAAAGGTCCATCCAGCCCAGTATCCTGTGTACCGACAGTGGCCAATGCCAGGTGACCCAGAGGGAGTGAACCTAACAGGTAATGATCAAGTGATCTCTCTCCTGCCATCCATCACCACCCTCTGACAAACAGAGGCTAGGGACACCATTCCTTACCCATCCTGGCTAATAGCCATTAATGGACTAAACCTCCATGAATTTATCCAGTTTTCTTTTAAACCCTGTTATAGTCCTAGCCTTCACAACCTCCTCAGGCAAGGAGTTCTACAGGTTGACTGTGCGCTGTGTGAAGAAGAACTTCCTTTTATTTGTTTAAAACCTACTGCCCATTAATTTTATTTGGTGGCCCCTAGTTCTTATATTATGGGAACAAGTAAATAACTTTTCCTTATTCACTGTCTCCACATCACTCATGATTTTATATACCTCTATCATATCCCCCCTTAGTCTCCTCTTTTCCAAACTGAAAAATCCTAGCCTTTTTAATCATTCCTCATAATTAGCTGTTACCTCTCAAGAAAGAAATCTTGGAGTCATTGTGGATAGTTCTCTGAAAATATCCACTCAGTGTGCAGTGATGGTCAAAAAAGCGAACAGAATGTTGGGAATCATTAAGAAAGGGATAGATTATAAGATATAAAATATCATATTGCCTCTATATAAATCCATGGTACGCCCACATCTTGAATACTGTGTGCAGATGTGGTCACCCCATCTCAAAATTGGAAAAGGTTCACAGAAGGGCAACAAAATGATTAGTGATATGGAATGGCTGCAAGATGAGGAGAGATTAGTAAGACTGGAACTTTTCAGCTTGGAAAAGAGACGACTAAGGGGGGATATGATTGAGGTCTATAAAATCATGACTGGTGTGGAGAAAGTAAATAAGAAAGTGTTATTTACTTTTCATAACACAAGAACTAGGGGTCACTAAATGAAATTAATAGGCAGCAGATTTAAAATAAACAAAAGGAAGTATTTTTTCACACAACACACAGTCAACCTGTGGAATTCCTTGCCAGAGGATGTTGAAAAGGCCAAGAACTTTAGGGTTCAAAAAAGAACTAGATGAGTTCATGGAGGATAGGTCCATCAATGGCTATTAGCCAGGATGGGCAGGCATGGTGTCCTTAGCCTGTGTTTGCCAGAAGCTGGGAATGGGCGACAGGGAATGGATCACTTGATGATTACCTGGTCTGTTCATTCCCTCTGAGGCACCTGGCACTGGCCAGTCAGAAGACAGGATACTGGGCCAAATGGACCTTTGGTCTGACCCAGTATGGCTGTTCTTATGACCTAGCAGCTGGGAGTTCAGTTCCCTGATCTGCTGCAGGCTTAAACCCAGAAGTTAGGCCTCTAAATGCCTCCCACAATGTGGGCCCTAGTGTGTGACTTTGGGTGAGTCAGTTCTCCACCTGTAAAATCAGGGATAATAGCACTCCCTTTCTCTCACCCCTTGTCTACTTTGATTACAGCTCCTTTGGGACAGGGGCCATCTGTACAGTCACTAGCACCTTGGGGCCCTGATCTTATCTGCATTGGAGCTAATAATAAATTGCTGCACCCTATAATGAGAATTGGATTTCCCGGTCCCAGCTCTTCAGGGATCGGTTCCAGCCATAATTCATCGACTGGTTCTTTTGTGAGAACATGTTTCAAATCCTGCACCACATACCCCTCACTGGGGAGATTTTTTTTTCGCTTGTGAAAATAGCCTGAAGCAGTTGGAGAGATACTCATATTGGAGACAAATATAAATATATATATAAATCCTGGTCTGGACTCAGCAGTCCTGGAAGGGACTGCTGAATGCACTGGAGTCTTCCTTCCCCAAGCCCTCAGGAGAAAGGTGCCAACCCTGCTCCAGCCCCTGGAGCAGCCTAGCACTGTGGGGGGGGGCTACAAAGGTGGCTTAAAGCCACTTATTTCCCCCCCAGTGCCTCGGTTTTGAGTTCTGTGTTGCACCTTGTAGTGGCAGAGCATAGGATCTCACCCAGAAACTTCGCCGTAGACTCATCCACTCAACCTGTTGCTTTACCATTCTTTTCTTTCACTTGGGGTTCAGAGTGGTCCTGAGGCAGAGCCAGACGTTTATATGCAAAGGGGAAGGAGCACTAGGGGCTATAAATCCTTGTATTAAAGGAAAACCCAGGCTCACTGTTTCATGTGGTCATGACCAGTAGGCACGTCACACAGGAAGCTGAGTGAGGCACAATCTGCACAAATATTTCCATACGGATTTTAATCTGGCCAATCTATGGCACTTTCTTACAATAAACCATTGAAATCAGCTCATCTGGTCCCATTCCTGTGTTTAGAATGGCTCTGCCTTTATGTGTGTCTGGAATGTGCTTCAGAACTTGTCAGACATTCTGTTTGTTGTTTTGTGTCATGAGCCCATTTCAACACAAGGCTTTTCGCTTTCAGGCCTTCCGTCCATTGGTTCCGCATGCAGTTATTGCATTCCATTGTGACACATCTTCTAGCTAAAATCCAAGCTGGGTTCAAATATTCATACGTGGGGTGTGTCCTTGAGAAATATACTGCAAAGCCACCAGTCCTCTGAATAATCGGATCTTGTCCCCAGAGCTGGCAGAATTAAAGACACCCACCCTTTCGTACTTTGCCTCTGATGTTTATGTGGGGTTACTGCTTTTCAATGGGGTTAGCCAGACCAGAACAAAATAGACACTAGGTGAAAGGCTGGATACACCTAATAGGTGTTTGATTACAATACGTTAGCAGAATTGAAACATGTACATGATGTGGTACTTTTCTGATCCAAACTACGTTCAGCCATGCAGCAGGTAGAATTACTTCTGCTTTGCGTAAGATGAACAAGCTGCTGCTCTGGGCAATTTAGAGTGGGCAAGAATCTCATGAACTTTTATCCAAGGAGCAGAAGGTAGTTTATACCCCCCGGCCCATCTTCATGGGCTGGCAAAAACTCCTTGGAGAATCACATGAGGAGCCTTCAGTTCAATTCAGGTTCTTCTCCCATCCTCATCACTGTCGTATCTTGGTACCTTCCACAAGTGCAGCAAGTCACATGACTGACACCTTTCACATGTGGTTCTTTCTTTCTGCCCCATGGGGCTTGTTGAGGTTTTTCCTTTCAGACAGTGGGTTAACACTGATACACCGCATGGAAGATGGGGGCTGTAAGGAGGGATTCAAATGGAGAGATGATGTTGGCTTTGTACACCAGGGACCAGAGGGGGTGTTAGATATAGAGACCCGCAGTGAAGAAAGCATGTGGCTTCCACATAATTTATATTATAAAGAAATTCTTAAATAAACATAATGTAGTAAGTGTGGTGCATGTAGCTAAGTCAGTGGATGGAGCTGGTGTAAGGTAGAGTAGAATCAGGCTTTGTGAATGAGACACAGCAAAGCAATGTGTCTGCCTAGTCTCATATCCTGTCTTTCCTACAGGCCACTATTGTCATTGATGTGTTAGGTAGGGTGACCAGACAGCAAGTGTGAAAAATTGGGACAGGGGGTGGGGAGTAATAGGCTTCTAGATAAGAAAAAGCCTCTAATATCGGGACTGTCCCTATAAAATCGGGACATCTGGTCACCCTAGTGTTAGGCCCTGCTTTTGCATCAAGATACACAATGCAGACCCCTGCATCCACACAGAATCCCATCAGAGTCAATGGGATTCAGCACGGGCACAAGGGTCAGGACTAGTGGCTTCGGATGTCTCACAGGTACATTAGACCCTGATGCAATGCTGCTGGTCAGGGGCACTGTTCCCAGAGGCGAACCCGTCTTTCCCAAGGGGACGGTACCAAATGGGTTGCTGGCCGAAGCGTTCACACCCTGGTTTGGCTTCATGCTGCAGTTATAAAATGCAAACACAATAATGCATTTATTCTGTGTTTCCTTGGTTTGAAAACCCCTCTCAATGCATAGGCATTATACAAAGCTAAATGCTCTTTGCATTAAGAATAGGCAATCGTGGGCTTACGTGTTATATTTTTATCCAGAATAGGAAAGTTCTGTCTAATGCTGAGAACCCCTGGGAGCGAGCCGACTTAAAATCATTGGCACCTGATATTAAAATAAACGGGCCGGCTATGGAAATATCATAAGAGCTACTAAGCCGCATACTGGAGGCTTGAGGTAATGCTCTCCCCATTGTCCTGGCATGCTTGTGCGGCTTCGAGCTTACCCTTGGCTTTTGTTTCCCACAGGAAGTTGACAGCATGGCTGTCCTTGCTTCACGGCTCTGCGGGTTTAAAATAAGCTTTCCCCTCATGAATCACAATGTGCGTTCGCCAGCCAATTATATTTGGCTTCCAAACTGTTTACTCCATAGTTCAATTTTGTCCCCACCTCCCCTTTCTGTTCTTTTTTAAGGAACAGCCAGTGGACACCAGAATAGAGTGTATGAAAGCTCTGTTGTGGAAAATAAATAGAAAATAACCAGCGTTCCCATTTTGCAGCCCCTGATGTGCTACACTTTTGCACTATGGCCCTGATTCTACAAAAGCTTATGCACACATGTAACTTTACAAATCTGGCCTACTGTGTAAAGGTATTTAGGAGCCTAACTCCCAATGAGACTTAGGCAACTAAAAACCTTCACAAATATGGCCCACTGTGATTAATCCCATTGGCATCAATGGGACAGCTCACTTGCTTAAAGTTAAGAATGTTCATAGGTCTTTGAAGTGCTACTGTACTTCATTCAGATCCACAGCATTCAGAGAGGAAGGTTGGTCTTGTGGTTCAGCACTGGCCTGCGGCTGTAGGTTCCATTCTTGATTCTCCTACAGAATTTGTGAGTGAAGTTGGGTAAGATTTCATACATGGGGACAATAAGAACTCCTTTCTTCCACCCTTTGACTGTCTTGTTTGTTTAGCCTGCAAGCTCTTTGGAGCAAGGAATATCTTTTATCATGTGTTGGTGCAGCACCTAGCACAACGGGGCTCTGATCTCACTAGGAGCCTCTGGCTGCTACTGTCATACAAATAATAATTTTGACAGAGATACAAATCCCAGTTTCCACTCAGAACAGGGGTAAATGAGAGGATCTCCTCTTCCTGAAATGCTGCCCACCTAGAGAACCAGGCAAGATCAGCCAAAACCAGGACCTCAATGTCAACAGCAACTTGCCCAAACTTTGGGCATCATTCCACAATGTGCTGCTGCCTCCCTTGAAATCCCACTGGGGTCTCTTGGCTCCTTACAGGCCCAAGCCCGTTGACAGCAGCTGGAGACTGGATTTAGCAGCGTTGATGTGATTGGTCCAAGGGCTTTGGTCTGTTTCTTCAACTCTTAGGGCATGCCTACACTACAAAATTAAGTTGACCTAACTTAGGTTGGCATACAGCCACCACAGTAATTACATCGCTTGTGCCAGTCTTCACTTTGCTTCTTGTGTCAGCAGTGCGCATCCTCACCAGGATCGTTTGTATTGATTATACGGTCAGTCTGGGGCATTGTGGGACAGCTTCTGAAAGCCAGAAACAGTTGATTTAAGCAACGCAGTGTCTACACTGACACTGCATCGAAATAACTACATCGACATTGACTCTACACCTCTTTTGGAGGTGGAGTTGTTAAGTCGGTATAGTGGGCGAGTTATGTCGGTGGGAATGAAATTTTGGTGTAGACACTTACAGTTAGGTCAACGTAAGCTGCCTTGCATCGACCTAACTCTGTAGTGTACACTAGGGCTTAGAGAGTTTGACAGTTGTGATGGGCTGTCAGCACCTCTGAATAAAATGCCATTCTCATCTCTTTAGGCACCCACAAGTGACTTTAGAGGCCTTACTTTAGGCACCTGGCATGAAAAATGTGTGCCTTAATAGGTCCACCACTGAATAAACCTACCAGTTAACAGTAATAAGAACAGTACCTGCCCTGCAGAGTTCCTTGCTAGGGTATCAGCAGGGACCAACCCAGAGCACTAAGATGAATGGAACAGTTCACTCCTCCCAGGGCTGTTGTTTCAGGCTCTCTGCAGACTCAGGCATATGTTGCTGCATCAGTTACACTTGGGTCATGTTTTCAAGCTTTCCTTCCCAACCACAAGCCCTAGATCCATAATTTTTAACAAAAAAAAAAAACAATGACATCTGAGATTATGAGATCATTACCTGACTGCAGGAGCCTGGGTCCTTAGCATGGACTTATGGTGCCTAGGCATTTGTCTGGCCCTGAGCTCACTAGATCAGAACTGAGACACACTGGAGGGCTGGCATGTTTCCCTGACTTGCTGGAATGCACCCCCTCATTCCTGATTGTTTGGTCCTATTTAAATCTAAACTTAAGTCATTCTTGTTTCCAAAGCATTTTCCCAAATGATTTGCTCCCTCTCTTATTGTGCTCTCAGATGGTTTTGCTTGTGATCTTTGTAAGCTATTTTCACTCAGATCAGCTTAATATGGAAAATACATATTTTATTAATAGCTAGCTAGCTCTAGACTGCACCCTTCATTATTGTAGCTGAGCACCTCAAACATTTGTAATGGATAATACAGAAGGAAATTTTAATCATTCAGACGCACAGAGGGCCAGCTCCTCAGCTGGTGTGAATTGTCACAGCTGCATTGTCCTTTCATCCTCAGGCAGAGAGAAGTCAAGATGCAGACATTCAAGGGTCTAAATTCATTCCTAAAGTAACTCTGCTGACTTCACAGGAATTCATCAGAAATAAATATTCCTCAAGACAGTTTATACAGGATCTTATCTATCTGTCTATCTAATTTGTTTATTGCCTCGCACAATGGGGTGCTGATCCATGACAGAGGATCCTAAAAATAATAAAAATATCCATCTGTCCATCCATCTATTCATCCACTTATGGTAAGGTGCCTATCACTTTAGGATCTAAGCACCTATGTTGTTGATTTGTGCAACTAAAGTTAAGGTTATTGTAGCATCTTCAGTACCCGATCCAGTGTGAAATCCTGGCTCTGCCAAAGTTAATGGCAAAACTCCCATTGACTTCATTGGGGCCGGCTTTCACCCAAAATTCTTAAGGTTTAATTTGCCATAAAAATTCAAGCTGAAACTTGATGTTCAAGGTCATAGCCGGGGTGAATTTTTACTCAACAAAAAAGAGTTCTGCATATGTTATTCTGTTGTATGAGTGTAAAAAAAAGTAATAGTTAGTTTTGCACTTCACTTACTCCAGTGTAAATGAGAGAAAAGGTTGGGTGATACTGACCTGAGCACAGGAGGGACTGGTGACCTTTTGAAGATCTGAAACTTTATTTTTGTATTCAGTTATTTGCTGTACCCTGAGAGCAGAGAGGGCACTGGTGGGAGGCAGCTGCTAGCACCCCAAGGTGCAAGGCTTAGCTGCCTACCATTGGGCCCTGGATTGAAGCCTGGTGGAGAGGGTGGGCCCAAGCTCCTCTACCAACCACTAAAGAGCAGCCAATGCCAGAAGCCCATCCCTTCATGTGGTACCTAGTTGAGGAAGGCCCTGACGGTACAAGAGTCCAGGCCCCCTGACTCCAGGGGGAAGCCCTGGAGTCCTTGCTGGCTTCTGAGGATTTCCCTATCATTGAACTCATGTGCACCCTGAAAGGAGTGGACTTGAACATGTGACCTGGCTGGCGGGCTGAGTTGCTAAAAGGAAAGATCTCCACAGGGTAGAGGTATAGTGAGAAAGGGGAATGCCTAGGTGGAGGGCAATCTGCCCCATTACTGCCTCACCAGTAGGTGGCAATGGCAGTGGATGTTCTCCTTCACACCTGGAAAGTTCTGAATCACTGCATGATAGCACATGTGAGATATACAGCAGTGTAATCCCAGAGGCCTAGATACTCCAAGGCATTTGGGAGCCTAAATACCTTTGGGGATCTGGGCCACAGTCCTTATTTAGTCCTCTTTCAGGCACAACTCCCATTGAGGACAGAGGGTATTTTGTGTGGGTAAGGATGGTAGGATCAGGTCCTAATTAAGGACTTTTGTGGCTGAAATTCTCCCCGGGGTAGAAGGATTCAAAACACCAATTAAAGGAACTTGAAATCTCATTAGTTTCAAAGAATGAATTTAAAGCAGTTTCAGGTCCTACGTGAGCTCCTGAGTCCCCACTTCTAGTTTCCTGGTTTTACAGTCACACTTTTCCTCCACAAAAACAGAGTAAATGGATTAGCTCAAGTCTAGGTCCTGCAGAGTTTTTGGCACATGCATAACTTTATGCAGGTGAGCGCTCCCATTGCTTTTCCTGGGATTACCCCTGTGCAAAGGTAACCCTGTGGTTAGTCTTTGGAGGACTGGCACCTTCATGACTAGAGGGGAAATGGTGACAGGGACTAGACACTAAGTGCTGTCAAATGGATGATGTAAACAAACCAGGACAGAAGAGATGTAATTGGTTTTGCTCCCATTTCTTTTAGTGAGATTCTGGGTGTCCTATAACAGTAGTACATTAAAAAACTCAGACAGAAGTGTGATTGGGTAGCCTTTAAGCTAGAACCGGTCAGAAAATGGCTTCTCTCTTTCTCCACAAATAATGTTGACTTTTCAGAGAAATCAAAATCCAAAATTTTTCAGAGGAAAACGGAAGGGTTTTTTTTTTATTCAGAAGTGGTGCCTCATGGAAGTGGAAGTTCTGGAGCCTTGTTCCTCATTCTCCTCTCCTGTGCACTCCCGGGCTGGACTATCTCTCCCATGATGCACCACAGTCTCCTCTTCCGCTGAGCTGCCACGGCGAAGCCCTTGAGCTGCAACTCCCATAAGGCAGTGCAGCGGTGTTTCTGAATCGAACGTCTGGGTTTTCAGCTAACAACTGAAAATTTTCCATTGTTGTGTGGTCACTTTTTTTTGACAAAGTCAACATTTTCCACAGAAAGCAGATGCTCTTTGTGAAAAGCCATTTAGCTGAAAACCTGATCTTTGGCTGGAAAAGTGTTTGATAGACAATTTTCCATCCGCCCTCCTTTAAGGCTTTCATGTGGGAAAACTTCTAACATAGCAAGTTGAATCTATGTGTGCCCTCTACACAGGGGAGTGAATTCCATCCTCAGGAAGTGGAGTTGTGAAAACATGGGTGAGCAAAAGGCTTCTGTTAACACTTGCATTCTCCAGTGCACAGTGAAATGACGCTCCTACATGCACTAGGCAAAAATGTTTTGTGGCCGGGCAGAACTCCCCAGTGGCTCCATGAGGAGCTCTGCAGCGTCGCACTGTTCCATAAATACACCTGCATTTACAAACAGCGCCCTGAATTCTGGGCTAACAGGAGCAATGAGCTTGTAATGAGGGCTGGATGTGGCTCTGTGCAATCAATATTAGCTCACCAGTACAGACCCTTCCCTTTTGATACAGTGCATGCAATATATGGGTGGATTTGCCCAGTGCTTAATATGTAATGAAAGAGGTGCTGAGGCTCAAGCAATTTTTTACTTTCATAACTGACATGGCAAGCCCAGAGGTGCTGGGGCTATGAACTGCCATGCCAGCTTTATTTGTAGTGCACTGACTCCAGCATGTGCTTGTTTCCCCCGGGATCTCTCCCAATAAAGCCCTTACTCACTCGGGAGTCTGAAGCAGCTTTTCAAGTTACCTTTGTCTTGCATTGAAACAGGGGTTCCTGCATTTGTGCTGAACTTGTTCCTGTCTCCTTGCTGTCCCCTAGCTGCCTGTCTCTGCTTGTTTCCTTACTTTCCGGTCAGTCAGCCATTAGAGCAAGCACACCCGGCTCTCTCCATCCTGTGCCATTTAATTCTGTAGCAGGTCAGTGGGAGTGCTCTATGCTAACGTTTTTGGGATTCTTCTCAGGGCTTGACAGAGCTTTGTTTCTAGCCGCAGTGATGGGTAGAATGCACTTTGGTTTATACATCAGGGTTAGTAGAATAGATGTGTGAGATCCAGCATATAATAAAGCAACAGGCTCTATTCCGATCTTGCTTGCCCTGGTGTAATCCCATTGACCTCAGTGGAGTTGATCTATTTCTAATTTGCTTTGCCCTAAGTGATAACAGAATCGAAGATGGTCTTTGATGAATTACAAGGATGAATTATCCCTCTCACATTGGCAGGGGTGAGCAAGCAGCTAAGAACGCTGCTCACACCTGCTTGCACCTACAAGCAATCTGAGATATGACTGCAGGTGGGGGGATTTGCACACAGAGTGGTAGTTGGTTTTTTGGGGGCACCTCAATGGGTGCTTTTCTTCTGCTTCCCCCATTCCTGGATCGTCTGCTTAGATTGTGGCTGACTTCAGCTTTGTCTCTCTCAGTATCAGCTTTTTCCATACAGGGATTGAGTACCAGGTCCGATGGACCCCCAAACTCCATTTGAAGTCAGTGGAGCTATAGGAGCTCAGATTTTCTGAAAAACCAGGTCCTTGGATGGATGACTAGATAGATGAAGTATATTGTCAAAACAGTGATTTTAAGTGAATATTGCATAATAGCTACAGAAAATGAATTTTGAATTAAAAAAAACAACCATGAGCTTTCCCACCACATGCCTTATACTGCAGTACTATGTCATGGGACTTACTTGCCAGTCAAAGAAGCTTGAGTTTTAGAAAGCAAATGGAGACTACACAAAGTGATATTCACAGCAAACCATTTAGCAGAAGGGCATAGGCTGAAGTATGTCTTCATGAGACATTAGTCAAATCACAGTCAAACTTCTGACAATCCTGGTCCGTTCGAAGGCTGGTCACAAAAAGAAAAAAGGCTCATTTGAGCAGCCAAATGACTTCTTGGGAGTAGTTGGGATGTGTGAAGCATTTTACAAATGTTCGGTGCTATGTAAACCTGCTAGAGTGTTATAAATGGGGTCTCTCTCCATAACAGAAGTTGGTCCAATGAAAGATATTATCTCACGCTCCTCAACCATACCACTGGCTTTTAGCTAAGAAGCCATTTGGCTAATTATCTCTCACACAACCCTTTTTAGAAAACACTATCTGCCGTTTTCTTGCTCTCTCCCATATACTGTTAGGGATCCAGGCGTATCTATTACTGACGGATGCTTAGCACAGCTACCAGGTCTTACGTTCTTGAAGCTTCATCTGTCTGTTCTGTTCAGCGCTCCACCTTCCCCACACACCTGAACATAGAATGCCAAGCTTGTCATAGTTTGTGTTGGACAGGAATGCATTTTTTATGGGTGACTAAGATGGGAGAAGATGGGCTCTTAACTGTGGCTGATGAAACCTTTATTATGGAAAACTTGGTTTTTTGACAAAATTTCTGCAGAAAGTGTTTGCTTTCCTCGGAAACTTACAGTTAGTCAGAAGAAAACTGAAATATCACAATTCTTTAGCCAAAACTGAAAACTTGCTAGTTTCTGGCTGAATTTACTCAGTTTTCAGCAGTTTGTTGATGAAAAAGGTTGAGGAGGAGAAAAAGCAAGAAAATATATGTGTAATGGTTTCTGTGTAGAATTACAACTAGACCCACATAAAAACACCTGCCCTAATCCAATATCCCCGGCCCTATACTTGGGGAAAACAGGTGTCATGACATGCCACTAACCCCCAAATGCTGTCAAAGTGTTGCCACCTCTTGCAAGATTCACAATAAAACTGCAATATGTAGTGCTATTCTTAAAGCCCCAGCCTCTGGAGTCATGTGGTTATGAGATTTTCAGCATTAATTTAAAAAGAGTAAGTTTCTAGCCCTTGTGGTTACAGTACAGCTGGAAAATGTGACATCCTCCCTCTCCACCCCCAAGGCTCAAACGTCGAAAGGTAAATACAGAGCCAAAAATCTGTTTGGCTTAAAAATCAGAATAATTTTTAAACTATCTCCTGATTTCATGGGCCTGATTCATGGTTTTTGAGCCCTCAGGCTGCTGTCAAGAGAGGTCAAACCCTGGAGAAGAAACACATGTCTGGAGTCTTGATTTAAAATCAGAAACCCAGTTTGTCAGCCCAGCCCCCACACCTCACTCCACGCAAGAGTCCCCTTGAAGGGGGCTAGGCCTTAGAACCATCCTCTCTTACTTGGACCAAATTCCCCAGGAGCATTGAGGGGGAAGGGGAGCTCAGGCCCGTGGGGACCTGTGGTACCCTTTAAGCAGATGCACCATGTGCTCCTCTCCATGTGCTGATTGAGCTCAGCTCGGCAGTGGCCATGTCTGTGCCCTCGCCCTGCTCCACCGGGGTAGCCCAGCCCTGACAGTATGCTAGACCTTCCCAGGAGGTGTGCTCAGGGCACATGAGGGCTGGGATGTGACTGCCACTTGCTGGAAAGCATGAGTGGGGACGGGTCTTCGCAGCCCCTCTCCACGCTCCCTGGGACACCCAGGGCTGGTCTACACTGCCGCGCTAGTTCGGCGGCTGGGGATCGAAGTTCCGAGTTCGATTTATCCCGTCTGGTCTGGACGCGATAAATCGAACCAGGAAGTGATCCCCGTCGACTGCGGTACTCCAGCTCAACGAGAGGAGTACCGCGGAGTCGACGGGGAGCCTGCCTGCCGCGTGTGGACCGCGTCTGAACCGCAGTAAGTTCGAAGTAAGGTATGTCGACTTCAGCTACGTTATTCACGTAGCTGAATTTGCGTACCTTACTTCGACTTGGGGGGTAAGTGTAGACCAAGCCCCAGGCACGGCCAGCCACAATCCGAATAATTATACAGCATGTGTGAGCTGGGAAGCCCAGTGCCAGGGATACTCAGCTGAGTAGTAGAGCTGGGTGGCAATTTTCTAACCAGTGCTTTTCACTGGAAAACGCCATGTCATTGAAAACAAAACTGTTGCCAGGAGAAGGCTGACTTTTTGACCTGAAAAAATGTGCCAAAAAACTTGAAATGGTCAAGGTTTAGAAAATGTCCCCATGGAAACAAAGAAGTCCAGTTTTCTGAAATGACTTTTCCTATAGGATTTAAGCTAATTATAGTTTTTTAAAAACACTTTTCTATTTTGACCACTTATTTCTAATGGGGGTTTGGTTTGTGACCATTTTTGAGATTGTGACTTTGTCCTGATATGGGATGGGAAAAATTTTCAATAGCTCAAATTTTCACAGGGCAGGAAGCCCATTTGCCACCCAGCTCTCTTCAGGAGTTCGGCACAGTGCATGGACATAAATCTGGGAAAGGGAATGGCAACTGTAAACAGAGCCATCGTGCCAATTTATGAGGAAAGCCATAAACCAGGGCTTTAGAGCGGTGAAGGTTTTTAGGTATGGCTGGGCGCCTAGACCTCAGTCTGTGAAAGAGACACAAAAGGCCACATTTCCTCTCTTAATTTGACTGCCCTCTTAACCAGAGAGCTGGTGTAGCTATCACAGGAAAGGGGGCTGAAGCTGAAATCACGAGAGTTATTTTTACTGCTGTAATGGGATTATGACATTTCTATCAGGGTGTCTAGAGAAGGAGCTGCCTTATCGTTCTGGTGAGCTGACCTTCTGATAGGCTACAGAAATCCCAGCTGTACCCTTTCTGGTTACTTTTAATAAGGAACTGTGGGGGGGAGGGGACTCCAAACCCTTAATAAAACAGGGAATCTGTTATAAGAAGCCTGAATTAAATGATGTACTGCTTATTCCAATTAATCTGAAATCCTTTTTACATCTTTAACTGAATGGATTGAGCTGGAATATTTGAAATGTGTGCAGTTTTGGTTAATTGTGATTGGTCGGATTAATTTATTGCGAATCAGAGATATTCTCTTCCCTGATTGGGCCCAAGAACTTCTAGCACAAAGATTTATGTGGATGAACTTAAAATTCAATTGATCCTAGTGAACAGAGCACTGCTCTGGAACTCAGGATCTCAACATTCCATTTCTGGCTCTGCCACTGGCTTGCTGGGTGACCCTGGGCAAGACACTTCACTGCCCTGTGCCTCAGTTTCCCCATCTATAAAATGAGACTGACCTTCCTTGTAAAGTGCTTGAGACTTACTGATGAAAATTGCTATATCAAAACTGATCACTATTATTAATTGCCACAAATGCTCACACTTTTGAGTTGGCTTTCCACTAACACCTGTGCCAATGCAATTTGATTGTTCACATTTGCAGAAGATGAACGAAAATACTGGCACAGTGATTGGTAGTAATAAGCCCCAGCTCTAATATAGTGCTATTTATCAGTAGATCTCCAGCTGCTATACCAAGGAGGTCAGTATCATTTTACAGGTGGGGAAACTGAGGCACAGAGGAAGTGCCAAAGCAAAATCACTTCAATAGGCAAACAAATACTCACAGAAAATTGCTTGCGCTATTCCCCTAGTGTTAACACAGAGCCATCTTTGTAAAGCATTTTTGGCTCTTCAGATTAAAAAGGCTACAAGAATGCAGGCTGCGTTTATTACTAACGAATGCTAGGCATCCTGATAGCTGCTGGAAAAGCAGCTTCTTCTGCCCTCCGGATTAGCTGCCTGCTCCGGGAGCCAGATTTGTTCTATTAAAAGTGTTTTCCCTCTGCTGAGGGAAGTTCTCATGCACTCTGCCCTGCCCACCTTTGACCCCTGACCCAGGCTGGCTGATTTTGTGAACAGGCTTTTATTTAGCACAGTTCAGCGATTAGAAGCAGACCTGAATGGAAGCTTGCCGGCATTCACCATTTAATGAATGGGTGTGTTGAGTGTGTGTTTGTGGAAGGAGGAGAGGTGAGATCACTTAGGGCATGAAGGAGGGGAAAGCAAATGTTCCTCCTCCATTCTGCCACAAGCAATCTGCACTTCTAGCTCTCATTGGCTAGCAGAAGTACTTAAGATATAAAAAGATATACTGGCATTAGAAAAGGTTCAGAGTAGGGCAACTAAAATTATTAGGGGTTTGGAACGGGTCCCATATGAGGATAGATTAAAGAGGCTAGGACTTTTCAGTTTGGAAAAGAGGAGACTAAGGGGGGATATGATAGAGGTATATAAAATCATGAGTGGTGTGGAGAAAGTGAATAAGAAAAAGTTATTTACTTGTTCCCATAATATAAGAACTAGGGGCCACCAAATGAAATTAATGGGCAGCAGGTTTAAAACAAATAAAAGGAAGTTCTTCTTCACACAGCGCACAGTCAACCTGTGGAACTCCTTGCCTGAGGAGGTTGTGAAGGCTAGGACTATAACAGGGTTTAAAAGAGAACTAGATAAATTCATGGAGGTTAATTCCATTAATGGCTATTAGCCAGGATGGGTAAGGAATGGTGTCCCTAGCCTCTGTTTGTCAGAGGGTGGAGATGGATGGCAGAAGAGAGATCACTTGATTATTACCTGTTAGGTTCACTCCCTCTGGGGCACCTGGCATTGGTCACTGTCGGTACACAGGATACTGGGCTGGATGGACCTTTGGTCTGACCCAGTATGGCCATTCTTATGTTCTTATAAACTGGTGCTGTTTAATTAGCTTCCCAATGCTCATATGCAAATTAAATTCTGAGAAAGACTTGCTGGGGCTTACCATCTGTTTAATCACTGGTTGTTCTTTACTTTAAAAAGGGTCAATCTTTGTAGGTGAATTTAAGCTGGGATAGTCCAAGAGGCTAAGGCTTCTAGACCCAGATTTTTAAAGGTGCCGAAGGATGCAAATAGATGCCTGAATACCTCTAATCATCTGAGGTGCTGAGAATGACTCTGTAGCCTGATGGTTCGAGCACTCTCCCAGGGTGTGGGAGAACCCAGTCCCACTGCTCCACGGTCTTTTAAAAATTATTCTATCTATCATGGAACAGCTTTAGAGCTGGGGAGCCCCACACCATACTATTCTATAACCCCAGAGAGGTGCCAGATCCCTGTGCAAATCCCATCTCCTCCTCAGGTGCAGGGGGGACTTGAACCCAGGTTCCCTGCATCCCAGGTGAGTAGCCTAACTGCTGGGCTAAAAGTTAGGAGGGAGGTGGTCCTCCTCCTCTACGTCTTGCAAAAACAGTGTAGGCACCTCACTCTGTGAGGGCTTGTTGCTGAAACTCTGAGGCAGAGGGAGATGCCTCCCTGCAGCCCAAGTTAGGCACCAAACCTCTCAGGTTAAGTCTACCCTGCAATTATACACCCTCGGCTGGCCAAGGTGCTGTCTAATTGCAGGGTAGACATACCCTCAGAGCAGGGCATAGGACACACCCTTCTCCCTTGCCAAGAGCCACCTTGCATGGCTGGCTTTTTGTGAAGCCAGTTCTGAGCTGCCAAATTCAGGCTTTGCAAATCCCAGTGATTTTTCCCCCCTGAGGTTCCTTTGTTAATCTAATCTGAAGTGCCTTTGTCAGGGTCACAGAGAAAGCTGGTAGCAGCTCAGGAATCAAACCCAGGTCTCCCACAATCCAGGCTGGTGCACTAGCCTAGCCTAGCCTCCTCTCCTTCTGCCTTCCCACCAGCCCTTTCTCAGGAGTGAATGCCACATGTTTAGTAGAAAAGTACACAGCAAGCGGGTTGGATGACAGCTCAGAGAAGTTGGAGATCAAGTCTGAAGCCAGGATCAGGTGGCAGGAACCCCTGTGTTCCACCCTCCATTTGTTGCCTTGAGTGAATTGCCTAGTCTCACTGCTTCTCTCCTGATCTGTAGAAAAGGGATAATGTTGGTAAAGCATTCTGAGGATGGAAAGTCCAATGGCCTATTGAATTACAGGTCAGTGGCAGCTGTGATATCAATGGGAGCATACCTCAGCCTCTGGCTATTACGTCTCAGGTTGCCCGTTCAGCTGGGTTGTTCCTTCCAGGGAATTATCCTGAGGGGAAACAGTCCTTCTTCTTCTTCTTTTATGCCACATTTCCTAGTGAAGGTTGTGGTGGCAGCATGGAGAGTAGGGAGGATCAGACCTCCCTTTCCTTCTCAACTGCTCCTCCTGGGGGATTCTCCAGCATTCCCAGGCCAGCAAGGAGATATAATCCCTCCAGCATGTCCTGGGTCGGCCTTGGGGCCTCTGCCCAGTGGGACATGGCTGGTATAGTTCCAATAAAAGCCTCCCGGGGGCATCCTTATCAGGTGCCCGAACCACCTTATCTGGCTCCTCTCGATCCAGAGGAGTAACAGCTCTGCTCCAAGGCCCTCCTGTATAGCCAAGCTCCTCACCCGCTCTTGGAGAGCAAGCCCAGTCATCCTGCGGAGAAACCTCATTTCCACTGCTTGTACCCGTGATCTCGTCTTTTTGGTCATTACTTAAGTTCATGACCATAGGTGAGGATGGGGATATAGAGAACTCATCTGAGAACTCAGCTCCCACTTCACCACCACGGATTGGTACAGCGCCAGCATCACTGCTGCCACCGCACCAATCCACCAGTTGATCTCACGCTCCCGCTTGCCATCGCTCATGAACAAGACCCCTAGATACATGAACTCATCCACTAAGGGCAGCTACTCCCTCCTCCCCTGGAGAGAGCAGTCCACTTTCTTCTGGGAGAGGACCATGACCTCTGATTTGGAGGTGTTGATTCTCATTCCAGCTGCTTCGCATTCAGCAGTGAAATGTTCGAGTGCACGTCAGACACTGCAGTCTGAAGAAGCAAGAAGGACAACATCGTCTGCAAACAGCAGAGATGCCACCTCCGAGTCCCCGTACTGGATGCACTCCACAGCTCAGCTGCGCCTTGATATCCTATCCATGAAAATCACGAACAGGAGTGGGGACAAGACACACCCTTGGCGGAGTTCAATACCCACCTTGAATGAACTCGACTTAATGCCAAGAAACAGTCCTGGTAGGAAGATTTAATTTCCCCTTTGTTCGTGTCACCCCATCAATCTTGCTGGAAAGAACCAGCCCGTCTCTGTGCACAGCCCAGGAATGGGACACTCAAACACAACTGGGTCCACATTTCCACAACTGACTCTGAATCCAGGGACCCATTTTTAGGCCCCTGCCTGTCTACAGTACTTATATAGCTCCCATTACCATAGTATCTGAGCACCTCACAACCTCTACAGTATTTACCCTCACATCCCCTCTTAGTTAGGGACATGCTATTACCTCAGTGTGCAGATGGGAAGCCAAGGCATAGGGAGAGAACACCCCTTGCCCAAGGTCCCACAAAAAGCCTGTGGCAGATAAGGAATTGAACTCAGGTCTCAGGTGAGCACCCTACCCAGTGGGTCGTCCTTCCTATCTAACCTCAAGCAGTGGTTGCTTTCCATCTCATTGGAGTACAACAGGACCAAATCTTCAGATCATTACCCCCTCAAAGTAACTGCGTGAGGACTGTGAGAGCCCCAGGATTGGTTCTCAGACAATAAGCAACGTATAGGCAAAGCCCAAGAGAAATTCTTTGATCCCTTTGTTCCTTCCTGTGCACTCAAATTGAAAGCATTTTTTATAAGCATGCTAAAATCCACCTCTGTGTGGGACAAAACCACACACTTGGGTTCTAGTTTAAAAGAGGCTATTCATGGCTGTTCTAATTAGGTTACTCCATATCTAAGTTCAGGTTTAATAGTAAGCTACATGCCAGTCTGTACATGACAGGGGACCTCTTATGGCATCGGCCAGATGTCACTTTTAACAATCCACATGGTGCAAATAATAATTGCACCTTGCATGTTGTTACAAATTACCAATGTTTGACCAAGGGTTAAAATACAAATCCCAGAGCATTTATATAATGATGTTTATGCGTCTCTCTAAAGAAAATGGTACACCAAGTACCCATTAGCTTTATCTGTCATACTGAGCAAACATTTGACATACTGAGCAGATTCCTGCCCATTAGCAAAGGAACACAGTTACTCCTGCAGAGACTTTTTGGCAACTACACAAAACACAGAGGAGAAATTAGTCCTAGATCCCAGGGCCAAAAGGGCTCATCTAGTCTGACCTCCTGTATAACACAGGCCAGAAAACTTCTCCCCAAATAGTTCATAGAGTGTATGTCTAAAAAAACACCCAATCTTGGTTTAAAAATTGTCAGTGATGGAGAATCCACCACAACCCTTCATAAATTATTCCAGTGGTTAATTACACTCAGTGTTAACTGACACACGTTCCCTGCAGCTGCTGTAATTTTTGCAAACCTGCTTTCTTATTCCAACCAGGAATAATTAACATACTTTGTTACTGCATTTTCATCAAAGGATCTCAAAGCACTTTACAAATTATAAATCTCACTTAATAATTCAGTGGAGCAGATAAGTGTTATGTTGGCTTTTTTTTTTTAAGATAGCTAAAACTAAGCCACAGAAGTTAAATTGTCACCCTTAACTTTAAAATCACCTTTATGTTTAAATACTCTCTGTTCCCCTACTATTAAAAATAAAACCTAAGATTACAATATCTAAAAGTAGAGCTGATTGAAATATGGGATATTTTTCATGGAGAAAAATAAACCTATTTAAAGTTTTTCAAATAAAAAAAAAATAATTTCCCACAGGAAATTTCCAAACTAAGCAAAATGACAGGTTTTTCACTTGATTTTGAAATTAAAATTTTCATTTTGACTGCAGTCATTTTGTTTTGACTTCAAATGTTTAGTTTCAATTTTTAAAATAAAATTTAAAAACTTTGGGTCCCTTCTCCTTTGTTTTTTCTCAACTTCTTAGGGAAGGGGAAGGTGGAAAAGTATGGAAACTGGGGGAAAATCCACTTGTTTTTACTGTCTTCAAACTAGCAAAATTTGAATGGTCAAAGTGTGGGAGAAAAACATCACTTTTCAAACCTCTTCCCATTTTCTCCATTTACCATATTTTGTTACTGTTTTCCAAAGTGTTGGAAAGTGGGTAAAACCCCACAGTTAATTGTTTTCCAAAACACTTTTACTTAGAAAAACAACTTGGAAAAAACAAAAAATGTATTACATGGGAATTTCATTCGCAGTGATTCATTTTGGACAAATGATGCGGGGGGGGGCGGGAAGGAAGGGGAATGTTTCATCTTGTAGGGACGCATAGCTCCCGAATCGTCAGCCCACGGGTGCGGCACACTGTGCCCGTGGCTACGAGGCCAGAGCGGCCTTCACCCCAGCGTCTGTGTTTGGGAAACTTATTGGCTGACCTGATTTTCACCCTCACTGCTTGCTTTCACGTGCACAAGATATGGGTTTGTTATCTCATGTTGTTGTACACTGTACGCTCCTCCTATGCGCAACAATTCAACCACTTAGAAGTGTTGTAAACAGGGAAGTAGAAAGAATAAAAACTCCAGGAAAAATTCCCTGGGAGGCTTTTTGGCTACCACGACCTGGCGTTCTGTCTCCTTTCCTCTTTCGTCGCCACATCATCTTAGGGCTTGGCTACACTTGGGACTTCACAGCACTGCTGCGGCAGCGCTTGCCGCGGCAGCGCTGTGAAGCGCGAGTGTAGTGGCGCCACCAGTGCTGCGAGAGAGCTCTCGCAGCGCTGTATGTACTCCACCTCTCCGAGGGGAATAGCTTGCAGTGCTGCGAGCGAGCGTGCAGTGCTGCAGGCTCTGATTACACTGGCACTTTACAGCGCTGTACTCGCTGCGCTCAGGGGGGTGTTTTTTCCCACTCCTGAGCGCAGCAAGTTGCAGCGCTGTACACCGCCAGCGTAGCCAAAGCCTTAGTGTTTTTGACCAGCTCTATATAAAACATTATTAAAAACACTCTTTCTCTATTTTTTCAGTTTGTTTACTTTGTACATGTAACAGCACTTTGCACATGGTTGGTCTCCCTGTTCCATGTGATAGTCTGTTAGGCCCTGATCCTGCACAGAGACACATGTTTAACATTGCGAACATCAGAAGTGCGATTTCTATAGAACTACTAACTCATATGAAATTAAGAATATGCATAAACACTTATAGAATCTGAGCTATTAGTCAGTCGCTAGTTTCCCCTGTTTGTTTGGCTCTTTAAATGTCATTGAAAAATCACAAAAATTAGCTAGCATGCTCCCGGGCAGGTGTTGAACCTGAAACTCCATTTAATTCCTCTTTAAAAATCACTAGATTTGAAGCTAATTGTCACATATTTCCCTTTAAATGACTCCCTAGGCCACACAGCAAATCAATGAGAGACTCAGGAAGTGAACCCAGGAGTCCTGGAACCCAATCACCTGCTCTCAGCCTCTCACCATTAGAAGAGATATTTTTTACACAGGCTTACAATCTGCAAATGATAAATTTATGTGAAGAGAAATAACATCTCTCTTTCTGTGTCTGATCTAGAACTTGAATTTCCCAAGCTAAACTGGGAAAATAGTAAGACAAGTTTCCTTAAAACATTGTCTTGACTCGTTTGAAGCTGATATGCCTGTAGGATGAAAGTTACACTCCTAGGCTGTCATGAGCATTGCAAGAGTTCTGTGGGATGCCCTTCTTTGGTTTAAGTGTAATTCATACATCCAAACTAATAAATGTCCATTCAGCTGATGGGAAAAAAACTGTTTTTGTTTGTTAGTGAAACATTTTAAATGAAAAGCTTTCAAATAAAACTTTTTTGTGGGAAAAATTACACTCTTCTTTGTTTTCATTCAGTCTCCAAAAATGATCTTATTTCAAAATTTCAAATGAACTTTTTTCCTTTCTCCCCCTTTTCCTTTTTTGCCGCTGATCATCATAGAATATATGATGTTTAATGTTTTTATGTTCATGTTTTTCCTTTTCCCTCTACCCATGCTAACTTTTCCAAAATTGGAGAAATTTAGTGGCAGGGGGGAAGAGCGGATCTGAAACTTTGACTTGTTTTGGTTAATGAAAACAAAAATGAAATGAAATTCAATGTGAACGTAACATTTTCATTGCCTGTTGAAAAGTTAAAAATTTCAAGGAAAGCTTTCAATGGGAAAATGTTGTTTTGTGTATAGAGGGCTCAGATTCTGCCTTTGGTTACACCTGACAACCTCCTGTGAGGAATAGAGGTGACGTGAGTTGCCCTAAGTCACAGAAAGAGCAAACAATAGATTTGACCCCGCAGTCCCTTACACAGGGATTAACTTTATGAACGCAAGTCCTGTCAAACAACGGCTTGATCCAATGCTTGCTGAAGTCAGTGAAGGTCTTTCTACTGAACTCAGTGTGTGTTCGATCAGGCTCCGAGTCCTTAGGCCCAGGCCTACACTGTGATCACTAGACCACCCGCTCTAGATTTCATCTGCAAGGTTATCATTGACTTCCCTGCCATATATGTGCTGGCAAAAGCTGCACCACAGCAGGTCTGTCCCCAATCCATCAGACAGCTAACTTTCAGTTTCACCCTGTAGCTGGGACAGGTCTGTTCTAGCCTTTGCAGAGTATGCCCCTGGGAATTTAGAATCAGAGCAGATTTCATTGTCAGGCAGCAAACTGCCAGGCTCAGCAGTGGTAGCACTGCTTCCCTCAGGGCCCCGGTCAGCAACAAGGTTATTAGGACATTAATCATTAATCTGTTTGGATGTTGTTTGTATTTGGGCCCACTGCTCAGATAATGTTCCACCGCTCACCCCCATAGCGGCCAATTTCAAAGGGGCTCCTTGAGTGATATTTCTGCTGATGGGAATAAACACAGTGAGCAGCTGTTTGATTTAGCCATCTTTCCCCTATCTAACATTAATAAATTAATGCTGAGACTTCCGCTTGTAGATCATAAGTTGTTTTCCTGGTCTTGTAAGCTAGGCTAGTGTTATCCCCATTCCATTCCTCAGACAAATAAATAGAATAGGAAGAAGAGAAGTGAGATTTCCCCACACACACACCAATCTTTACTTTAGGGTGCTGGGGGAATTCCTATTTCATAACTTTTTTTGAGACTGCTGACTCTGAGAGGAAGTTATAGAGCCACTTGAGAACCTCTAGGACCGGAAATCGCCAGTGCCAGATGGAGGGCGTCTGAAGCAAACAGTCAAATAGCAGCAATGTTGACACATCTCTGATCCGTGTCCCTGAAGGCTGGAAAGTTGCTAATGGAAGTCACAGGTGACCCCAGCAGTTACAGGCTCTGCTGAGTTTCAAGTTGGTGGCAGTGAAACTGAGGAATCTAATTAGGCATAGAATAATACACATCTTGGGTAATTATCACCTGGGAGGGTTAAAGCAGCATGGTGCCTGCAGGGGAAAACCAAGTTTGTTACGGTTCTTTGAGAAAGCTAATAAAATTTTAAAGGACTTAGTGAGAAGTAATGGTCGTGAGCTTCAAAGGGGACTATTGACTTTTGGGTCCCTGACTTGGGGCACCTGGAAGGGGCCTGATTTCCAGGGGGTGGGTGCTCAACACTTTCTGAAAATCAGGCGCTGTTAAGATGGCTCAGGCTGGACACCCTGAAAACGGAGAGGCTCATGATCACAAGCCACTTCCGAAACTCTTGGCCAATGCAAACACTGGAATCGTTGCACTAAATCAGACCTCAGGTCCCTCTGGTCCTGCCTCTGACAATGGCCAATACCAGATAATTCAGAAAGAACCCATAATGCACCTGGACAATCTAGCCCCTAGTGATTGATTGCACTCGAGGTCTTTCAAGTTGCTGCACAACTTCTTCCTTGGGGATTGCAGTATCCTAAAGTCACCCTGTCATTTCCTCTAAAACTGCCCTTGGAATAGAAATTGCCTTATTGTTTTCAACAACAACAATTCATGCAAAAACACAGTGCTACTAATGTGTTTAAATAGGGTTTTTATCATCTACCTTAATATCTTTGCCTGTCTGGTCTTTGTCCCTTTCTATTTCCAACTTGCTCCTTGCTGCCAGACCTTAAGTTCTAATTTGTGTGAGTGTAAACCTTCTGCCAGGTGGAGTCAGCAGCAACAAGGGCCAGGTTCAGTATCTAGGGGTTCCTTGTCAACAATACCACACAAAACCGGCTGAAGCCCCCACCCAGTGACCTGGGACAATTACACACCAGCCCCTGGGCGCCTCTAAGAGCCAATACTTCCCCTCTCACAAGCACGGCGTCTGAGTGTTATAAAAGAAACTTTTAATAAAAGGAGGGAAGTCATCTGACATTCATTTGGGAAAATGCTGCAAGCAGGATTCATAAACATAAAACCACGAGCAAAAGTCCCACTCCAGAGTGCATTGGGCAGCGTCCTTGTGCCTCAGGCTCTTACGTCCAGCACCCAAAAGTTCCTTTAATGTGCCCCTCCCTTCTCTGCACCCCACTCACAGTTGTTATCCTTGGTCAGAGCCAACCCAGAGTTCAGAGGTACAACTGTAGAGTTCCTCCCACCCTGGCGGGGGGGCAAGAAAGCACCTTACTTGCCCCACTGTCCAGGCACACAGTTGCTGCTCCACACCACCGGGATGTCTTCAGGTCCCCCGACTCAACACAGCTCTCAGTGATTTCAGCTGTTAATGGGGGAGCCTCACTGCTAATGCACATTGGGCAATCTCTCGCATCAGAGCAGACTTAATGCTTCCACCTGGTTATCAGTGATTTCAGTTCTGTAGTGTATAACAGGACTCTCAATTGAGTCTTAAACAGCTCTTTTGCTATAAAGTAGTAAGAAGAAAAGTTATTTAAGGCTGCCTGTAGCCCTTAGATAGAGCCAACAGCCTTTTTCAACCCACTGGGCATTGGCATCTATGTCCCCTGCCTATCGAGTTCTGTTTAGTGAGGGTCAGTCCCTCAGTCAGGGCATGCCAAGCACAGTTCTGCTGCCCTCAATTCATACAACAAGAATAACAACCTTTTATTACCCCTGCCCCAATAACAAAGAAACTGGGGATCCAACACCAGCCAAAAGTGATCATTTGTGAAAGCAATCCCATCATGCTGAGCATCTAGGCAGGGTGGGTGTGCCCATGCAAACAAGATCAGCTCCTGGAGTCCTCTTGCCCAGCTTATCACTAGATGTCAGGGTAGAGCTCATTCAGACCCTGCTTACATGTAGAATGATGTCAAGTTTTAGGATCATGCCTGGAGATGCAGGGCTATTCTGCTGACTCACCCTTGCAGCGGGACCAGATAGGTTTTCTGGGCCCAACTCAGCAGAATAAAGCGTAGAGAGGGGGAGCTAGGGAGTGAACAGAGGGTCTGGCAGGGAAAACTCTAGAAATGGTCAACTCAGGCAAGTTTTATGTTTTGTCATTTAAAAATAAAGGAAAAACTCCAGGAAGCGTCAGGGTGCTGGTACAATGTGCATAATGGGGGTGCTTAGAGTCATCGAACCAAACTGTAAACCGTGTATATAATGGAAACCACTTCAAGCCAGGGGGAGTGGCAGCACCCCTAGTTCCAGCATCTATGGGAAGTGGATGGTGAGTTTTGGACATCATCCTCTGTGTGGGTGGGTGAATGGGTGCTGTGGAGAGTAGCAGGATAGGGATTCTGCCTAGTTACAAGCTGAACTTACACTTATTTTGTTTTATATTCCCTATAGAATGCATAAGGCCAAATCCTGCCTTTGGATATCAACATCCAGCTCCCAGTGACTTCAGTGGGACATCGGCACGTGGGCCTAAAGCAAAACTTGGCCCAAATTCAGAGCCAAAGGCCTGCTCCGCCTCTAATGTATACTGCAGTAAATGAGGAGGTGCTGCGCTGAAGTCAGAGGCATTACACTGATATAAAACTCGTGGATATGAGAGCAGAATCAGACAGCTGGATTTGAATTTCATGGCCTCAACGTCTGGGGGATGTTTGGATCCTGGTGCGGTGGCAGAACTATAAGCCGTCCTGATCCAAATTCTTTGGCCCCTGACTTCTGAAGTTCCAGGGTATTTGGATCTCAGGTTTGGGTCAGGGTCTTGTTTGAAATAATACCAGATAACTTTATTCAGTAAAGGGCAGCTGAAAATCTTGAGATTTAAACAGACCTTTGGCCTCATTAAGTGTTTTCTAACATGCAGCACGCTATGAAGAAGACACCATCATGGGCCGCTCTCGCTGTGGATATTAGTGGTTTGGGTTTTTTTCAGGTTTGTTCAATCCGTAATAAAGTGACAGGACAATTCATGAGCGGAATGTGCTATTTAAACTTTACAAAAATAAATAATGCCAAGGACACATTAGCTGGAGTTTCATTATCTGGGGCTCTCTGAGATATCTCTAGAAGGCATCATCTGATACCTCACTGCTTTGCAATCTGATCCTGCATTTCTATATGTATAGTCTACATACCAGATCTCAGAGAGAATGAATCTGTTAGCAGCTAATTTTCTTAGTTGGTGGTATGTCTGTTTGGGGGCTTCTCTGTTGCCCTATGAATGACTGTAACTTTAAAATGCCACCTGGTCCTGTCTGGGAGGAAACCAATGAGAAATGAGATGTTTCCCATAGCAACTTCCTTCTAAAAGGCTTTGCAAATGTGGAGACTAATATCTAGAGGCAGAGAAGCAAAGATTTCTCAGCTTTTCTGAGAAGTCCTTCTTTAACATCTTAAAATTACCCAAGAGACACCAAAGCACTTTACAATCTATACACACCGAGGATCACTTTACCACTGAAATGCAGCCACCTCTGGGCTGGAAGGCAGCAGCCAGCGGGACAATTGGCATGTAGGCCACTGATCAACAATGGGGGAGGGAGGATTTAGCCCAGCACTGAAGACAAACCCAGCTCTTAATAACATGAGATGTTTAATGGCCATACAGAGCAGGTAGGGTGACCAGATGTCCCGATTTTGTAGGGACAGTCCTGATATTTGGGGCTTTTTTTTATATAGGCTCCTATTACCACCCAACCCCATCCAATTTTTCACACTTGCTGTCTGGTCACCCTAAGAGCAGGCCAGGGTCATACAGCTAGTCAGTCAGTAGTTAAGGGATCTATAGAGATCACGTCATCCAGACGCCCACCACTGAAATGGACACGCCTCTGAGGTGGAAAACTGCAGCTATTTAAGAGCACCTATTAGGGTATGTCTACACTATGAGAGTAGTTCGATTTTACTTAAAGCGAATTTGTGGAACCGATATTACAAAGTCGAACGTGTGTATCCACACTAAGGACAGTAATTCGACTTTGTGAGTCCACACGAACGGGGCAAGCATCGACATTGGAAGCGGTGCACTGTGGGTAGCTATTCCACAGTTTCCGCAGTCCCCACTGCCCATTGGAATTCTGAGTCGAGCCCCCAATGCCTGCTGGGGCAAAAAATGTGTCGAGGGTGGTTTGGGGTAACTGTCGTCATTCAACCCTCACTCCCGCCCTCCCTCCGTGAAAGCGCCGGCGGGCAATCAGTTCACGCACTTTTCTGGTGATTGACAGCGCGGATGCCACAGCACCGCGAGCATGGAGCCCGCTGCGATCATCGCTGCAGTTATGGCCGTTGTCAACACCTCGCGCTTTATCATCCACCTTTTTCAGAGTCGGATGCTGAGAAATCGGGCGAGGAGGCTACGGCAGCGCGGTGAGGACATTAAGTCTGAGAGTGGCACAGACCTCTCACAAAGCACGGGACCCCGCGCTGTGAACATCATGGTGGCAATGGGTCATGTTGATGCTGTGGAACGGCGATTCTGGGCCCAGGAAACAAGCACAGATTGGTGGGACCACATAGTGCTGCAGGTCTGGGATGAATCACAGTGGCTGCGAAACTTTCGGATGTGTAAGGGAACTTTCCTGGAACTTTGTGAGTTGCTGTCCCCTGCCCTGAAGCGCAAGGACACCCGGATGCGAGCAGCCCTGACTGTCCAGAAGCGAGTGGCCATAGCCCTCTGGAAGCTTGCAACGCCAGACAGCTACTGGTCAGTTGCCAATCAATTTGTAGTGGGCAAATCTACGGTGGGGGTTGCTGTGATGCAAGTAGCCAACGTAATCATTGAGCTACTGCTCTCAAAGGTAGTGACCCTGGGAAACGTGCAGGTGATCATAGATGGCTTCACTGCGATGGGATTCCCAAACTGCGGTGGGGCTATAGATGGAACTCACATCCCTATCCTGGGACCGGACCACCAGGCCAGCCAGTATATTAACCGAAAGGGCTACTTTTCAATGGTGCTGCAAGCACTGGTGGACCATAGGGGACGTTTTACCAAAATCAACGTCGGATGGCCGGGCAAGGTTCATGACGCTCGCGTTTTCAGGAACTCTGGTCTGTTTAGACGGCTGCAGGAAGGTATTTACTTCCCGGACCACAAAATAACTGTTGGGGATGTGAAGATGCCTATAGTGATCCTCGGGGACCCAGCCTACCCGCTAATGCCCTGGCTCATGAAGCCCTATACAGGCACCCTGGACAGTGAAAAAGAACTCTTCAACTACCGGCTGAGCAAGTGCAGAATGGTGGTGGAGTGTGCTTTTGGACGTCTGAAGGGGAGATGGAGAAGCTTACTGACTCGCTCTGATCTCAGCGAAACCAATATCCCCATTGTTATTGCAGCTTGCTGTGTGCTCCACAATCTCTGTGAGAGCAAGGGGGAGACGTTTATGGCGGGGTGGGAGGTTGAGGCAAATCGCCTGGCTGCTGATTATGCCCAGCCAGACAACCGGGCGATTAGAAGAGCCCAGCGGGACGCGCTGTGCATCCGGGAAGCTTTGAAAGCTAGGTTCCAGAGTGACCAGGGTAACCTGTGACTATTACGTTTGTTTAAACAGAAGCTGAACCTGCCCCCGTTTCTTTACCCAGTTAATTTTGACTATCCTCTCCAGTTACCAACCCCCTCCCCCCCTTCCAACACACCTTTAAAAATAAAATAAATGAAACTTTGTTCATTAACACCGTTTTCTTTATTAAGGATTTCGTGGTAAAGGGTTGAAACTGGGACGCAGACTGTGGTGGGGAGCGGGTGTAGTGATGGAAAGGATGCTTCTAAACTCGAGGAATGACAGGCTCCTGCTCCTAGAGCGGTCCGCAGTGGTGGGCTGGTTGTTTCAACGGAGCCTGCCACCCCTCCTTTTCGGGACTCTGTGTGTGGGGGCTATGTGACTTTGTGGCGGGGGCGGGCGGTTACAGATCCCCTGCTGCGTGGCTCTGTCATCCAGGCTAAGGACCGCTGCATAAGATCTGTAACCGCCATCCCCCGCCACAAACTCACATAGCCCCCCCCCACAGAACATGAAAACCACCTCCCAGACTGACCAGGGTGCCTAGTGACTGCAATGTGTGTGTGATCTTCTGCTGAATCTGCCCCCATGTCTATACCCTGGTAAAGGTGACTGTCCTCTCCAATCACCAACCTCCTTCCCCCCCTTCAAACACACTGTCCTCTAAAAGAACATGACGGAAACAGTAATTAACAGAAACGTATTTTTTATTAAGAACTACACAGTTAGGGGATGAAACTGGGATCGGAGCTTGGGTGAGGTGCATTTGGAGGGAAGGAAAGGACGTATCAAATCTTTGGGAATGAGAGCCTTCTGCAATTTGAGCAGTCTGCAGGGGTGGAGTGACTGTTTTCACGGCCCCTGCCGCTCCTCCTTCTTGGGACTTTGGGTGAGGGGGGATGGGACTTTGTGGCGGGGGAGGGCGGTTAGCGATAGACTGCAGCGGGGCTCTGTCCTCCTGCCTCCGGTCCTGCAGAACATCTACAAGGCGCCGGAGCGTGTCCGTTTGCTCCCTCATTAGTCCAAGCAGCGTTTGAGTCGCCTGCTGGTCTTCCTGCAGCCACCTGTCCTCCTGTTCACTGTGTGATCGCTGGTATTGCGACATCTTCTCCCTCCACTGGGTCTGCTGTGCCGCCTCGGCTCGGGAACAGACCATAAGTTCTGAGAACATCTCGTCCCGTGTCCTTTTCTTTCGCTGCCTGATCTGCGCCAGCCTCTGGGAGGGGGATGCCGGGGTAGCTCGGGAGACACTCACAGCTGTGGGATGGGAAAAAGGGAGTGAATTCCTCAAAAAGACACATTTTTGCAAACAATGAATATAGTCTTTCTCTGTGAACAAGACCAAGCACAGTACCTATCACATGTGCACTCAGTACAAGGTCGAATTTTCTGTCTTCACATTGAATGCCTGGGGTCTTGCTGTACAGATCACACAAGCGGGGCCGGACAACGGAATTCTGCTAGCAGGCGGCCATGGTAAGCCGTAGACTTTTGGCTGCTTAAAGCTTAATTTACAGCAGTGCCCTCCTTTCACGTTCCAAACAATGCTCCTAGCGTTGGCCAGTTCCTGCTGCCGGCGATCCGGCCACCATGAACTCTGCCCCTTTCCCACCCCCGTCGCGGCTGTCCCCGGGAAAGATCCCTGCATGCTGCCGGCAAACCGCTCAGCAGGAACGGTTCGCCTCCCCGCCCCCACCGCATGGCTGTAAACCGCCGGTTACAGTTATTTAAAGGAACAGGCAATCAGTCCCCATACTAAAATTCCCTTAATTCAAAGCAGGTCACCATGAGTGATATCACTCTGATGAGGATTACGGAGACAGAGAAATACCGCATGCTGCATGAATGCCAGCAAACACCAGGGCTGTATGCCGCCATGCTTTGCCAGGCAATGATACCGGAGTACCTGCTGCTAGCCTGGCGCGGAAAAGTTTCCTACCATGGAGGAGGCAATAAGGCCGCTCTCCCCAGGAACCTGATGCAAAGGCTTTCACATTACCTCCAGGAGAGCTTCGTGGAGATGTCCCAGGAGGATTTCTACTCTATCCCCAGACATGTTAACAGACTTTTCCAGTAGCTGCACTGGCAAGAACTAAAAAGTTAAGCGCCTAGGGCAAACTAATCATTAAAAACCTATTGCTAACATACCATGCCTATTCTATTCAAAATAAATGTTTAAAACACTTACCTACTGATCCTTCCCCTGATTCACAGTCCGGGTTACCGCCTTGAGAGGGTTGGTAGGGGATCTCCGTGAGGGTGATGAAGAGATCCTGGCTGTCAGGGAAATCAGCGTCGAAAGGGCTGTCGACTGCCTCGTCCTCCTCATCTCCTTCCTCATCTTCCCCATCCGCGAACAGCTCCGAGGAAGCGGCTGTCGACAATACCCCATCGTCAGAGTCCACGGGTCAGTGGTGGGGTAGTGGTGGCGACCGCACCTAGAATGGAATGCAGTGCCTCGTAGAAACGGCATGTCTGGGCTGGGATCCGGAGCGTCTGTTTGACTCTTTGGTCTTCTGGTACGCTTGTCTCAGCTCCTTGATTTTCACGCGGCACTGCGTTGCATCCCGGCTGTATCCTCTATCCGTCATGGCTTTTGAGATCTTCTCGTAGATCTTTGCATTCCGTCTTTTCGATCGCAGCTCCAAAAGCACGGACTCATCGCCCCACACAGCGATCAGATCCAAGACTTCCCAATCAGTCCATGCTGGGGCCCTCTTTCTATTCTGCGATTGCATGGTCACCTCTGCTGGAGAGCTCTGCATCGTTGCCAGTGCTGCTGAGCTCGCCACGATGTCCAAACAGGAAATGAGATTCAAACTGGCCACACAGGAAAAGGAATTCAAATTTTCCTGGGGCTTTTCCTGTGTGGCTGGTCAAAGCATCCAAGCTCGGACTGCTGTCCAGAGCGTCAACAGAGTGGTGCACTGTGGGATAGCTCCCGGAGCTATTAACGTCGAATTCCGTCCACACTAACCCTAATTCGACATGGCCATGTCGAATTTAGCGCTACTCCCCTCGTCGGGGAGGAGTACAGAAATCGATTTAAAGAGACCTCTGTGTCGAAATAAATAGCTTCGTTGTGTGGACGGGTGCAGGGTTAATTTGAATTAACGCTGCTAAATTCGACATAACCTCCTAGTGTAGATCAGGCCTTAGTGTTTAAGAAAGGAAAGGAAGAATACTGCATGCGAAACTGCAGGGGGACTTTCCAGAGGCAGATTGTAATAGCTAGGGTGCTGGAATATGACCACACAATGGGATTACACGGCAAATATAAGTGCCATGGTATCTTTAATTACAACATGTGGTCAAGTCCTATGTTTTACATCATACCCAAAGACAGCGCCCCCTACTGCCAGGCTGGGTTGTTGGCTCAGCATGGTCTCCTGCTTCAGTTTGCCACTAAAGTGTTGGCCCCAACTCCTCCTCTTGTGAGATCTGAAAAGATCACAGCACCAGCTGATATCGATAGAAGACACCTGGGGGAAGAACTCAGAAGGTGAACTGGGCATAACTTAATTTGAGATCACAGTAAGTAAACCACTCCTCCTTCCAGAGACCTGGGGGCATTATCCTGGGTGACCTAATACAATGCTTTGTGCAGATTGCTCTAAACACAGGCTTTTTGAAAGAAATCAGCCAGGCTTTCTTAGGGAAATGCTAAGGTTCAACAGTGGGGCTAAAGCTTCTCACCAAGACTGAAAGCCACAAAGCTATGCTCTGAAATACCCTCAGGAGACGACGTGAAAACAAATGGACGGGAATCTCACAGAAGAGTTGAATTGTTTTGCCAGTGACTGACAGCCTGCAAAAGGAAAAATAGCAAAGTTGTATTGCCTAATGGATAGAGCAGCGGACTGGCATTCAGGAGCCTTGGCTTCCATTCCTGTCTCTGAACTGGTTTGCTGGGTGACCTTAGACATTTTGCCTCCCATCCTTGTGTCTGTTTCCCCATCTGTAAAATAGGGAAAATGAGGCTGACCTCCTTTGTAAAATGCTTTGAGATCTGATAAGAGTTAGGTGACACTATTATTTATTAAAGCACACACAAGCAAAGGTGAGTAAGCTAGTAAACATTCGGGGCTCACCTTTTTGAAGAGCTGTTTTTTTAAAAAAAAAGCCAATTTCTCATGGGGACGCTTTAAAATAATTTTTAACAAAAAACCTTGCTCATGAAATTGATTAAAATAGTTTTCAGTGAATTTTTTAAATTTTGGGTAAAAATATTGGGATTTTTGGTTTTCAAACCCCAATTTAGCTGAACTAGACAATATTTCCGAAACCTAAACATTGTAACCAAAAAGTTTGCAGTTTACAGCTTTTCCTCTGCAGTGTTTTGGACAAGCCATTTTTTGTTGCAAAAATGTTTTGATGAAACAATTTCAGCCAACTCCAGCTGACACCTGTTCTCTCCATTCAAAGTGTGCGTGTGGCAGGAGGGGTGTCTGTGTGTGTACTTGTGAGACAGTTTTTCAAAATAGCTCAGCCCCCACAATCAGCATTAGGTTTTTTAAGGAGCATTCTGCTGGTTGTTTGCAACAGGGTCTGACCTTGCAGGTTCCATGTACTCCATTGGGATCTGAGGATACTTAGGCCCAGATCCTCAGAAGAACATAGGCACCTAACTCCCATTGCAATCAATGGGAGTTAGGCACCGAAATACATTTTGAGAGTCTGGGCATCAGCACTTCACAAGCTCACGTCAAGTTTGGGGAGGTAAATATCATTGTCTATAAAGCTTAACTTAAACCACCAGGGATCTCCTGCTGAGCTCTGCAGCACAAGGAGGGCTTAAGAAAGCAGGTTCATGCTCCTGAAACTAATTGGTGCCATATCTATCCAATTTTCTCCCGTCTGTATTTTCAGAATCGATGGAAGTTTCATCCCACACTTTAAAAAAACATCCCCTATGTTTAAACCCAGCATCTAATGCTTTAGGTTCCACATAACCGCATTCTCTTGTCCTATTTCAGTTTCAAAGTAGCCGATTTCTTTTTATAGGATTAAAGATTCCATTTGTTGGGGCTTGACTCTTTTCCAATTGGGTAGTGCCCTGGGAATGCAATGAAAGGTGACTGCTACTATTTGCTTCATAAATTAAAAATGAACTGATTCACATAAATCACAGCTCTTGGCCATGTGGCTGATTGTTTTCCACACCAAAAAATAAAGTTTCCCAGGCTTATTTTTTAATTCCGGCATATACAGACTGTCTGCATTCTTTCTAAATGTATGTTACAAGGCTAGCATAAAATGGTAGCATTTCTCACTCTTTCTATAATATATGAGTATTGTTAGAGATGGAGTTCTAGAGAACTCCAGATGTTGAGATGATCTGGGTCACTCTAGATAGACCTTGTGGCTGGCCCCTGACTCTCTCTTGGGGTGAATCATGCCCACTCTGCTCCCCATGCTAACACCCCCAGACTTGGGGAAATTCAGCTCTGGATCTGATTTTTGTGACTTGGACTTATTTCTAGTGCGCATGTTCCAATGAACACTCACTGCACTTGTTGGGAGAGTGCACCCTAGTTGTGTAAGTGGAATATGAATGAGAATGTGAAAGGTATGTTTTTATGCACGTATGTATTTAATATAGATTTTTAACAGCGTACACTAAAGAATTACACCGAAGGCTGTAATTTCTAGCTGGCGTAGACATACCCACGCTAGCTCTGATCGAAGTAGCACGCTAAAAATATCAGCGTAGCCGCAGCAGCATGGGTGCAGTGCACGATAGTTGCCCAAGTACAATCCCATCTGAGACTCTAGGTACGTACTCGGGTGGCTGGCCTGGGCCACCACTCGTGCTGCCGTGCCTATCCTGCTGTTTTTGGTTCCTAGCTTGATCTAAGCTAGCATGTGGACATCTACCCAAGCTGGAAATTACACCTCCAGCTTCGGAGTAGCCAGACCCTAGGACTCCTTCAAGGCCCTTTCCCAAAATGTGTAAAGCCAGTGTCTACACCCCTTCCTTCCACCAACCACGGTGCAAATGAAGCACCGCAGCTATCCCCTCCCTCCTGCTCAAACATCGACCCCTCTTGTGCCCCTCCTAACCACCCACCAACAAAGCCAGCTAGAGAGAGCAGGCCTGGAAGCCTGCCCTGAAGGCCACCAAGCCCAGGGAGTTCAGGGCAAGGGAGCTGCGAAACCCTTGCAGGGAATGTCTCACTGGCAGCACCTCTCTTTTATACCCAGGGAGCTCCTGCTGGCTCACTCCGCTGATCACAGCAGTGGCACTATGGCACAGGGTGGGGAGAGGTGGTCTCAGATGGGCAGGAGCAGTTCTAGGGGCAGGGAAGAGAGTGGTTACCGTAGGTGCCAACTTCCAGAAGGTGCTGTGCTGCTTGGCTTTTTAAATTTCTTTTTATTTCTTTGTTGGTCAGCTCTGATAGCCGGACTTCTTTCGCTTGGCTGCTCACTGTTGCTGCTGGGGGTGGATGGTGAAAATTGTTTCCCACTCTGACTAGCAAAAGAGCTAGGCCACTCCTGCAGGTGGGTGGGGTTTGATTCCAACCAAGAGTCTCAGATAACTTTTCGCAGTAGTTGCCTTCCTCTGTTCTTAACCATACAGTGACTTCCCCCTCCTGTGACACTGAATCCGCTCAGAACCCTGTGTTTGTATCACAAGTTATCAGTGACTGGTGCCCATGGAGCTACGCTGAGTTACTTCAGTGGAGATGTGCTGACTATACCAGCTGAGGAGCTGGTCCTTTAAAGTTTCGACACTCTAGTTGGTCTAAGTTGTGAGCCTAGGAATATGTTTTCATTATCAGACATCTGCAGTGTTGCTGTAGCTGTCTTGGTCCCAGAATCTGAGTGAGACAAGGGTGGTGAAAGAGACAAGCTTGCAAGCTGCACAGAGCTGAGACACAAAGAAGAGCTCCGAGTAGCTCAAAAGCTGGTTTCTTTCACCAGCAGACGTTAGTCTAATTAATACAAGCTATTACCTCACCCTCCTTGTCTCTCTCATTATTGGACTCTCACTGTTAGCAGAACGAAAGGCTTTTTGTTGCTTTCATTGGGAGTCACGTCCTTTGCAAAATCAGGAGTCTCTTTATCTGCCTGTAGGTGGAAAGCACGCCGCCCCACACTCCCCACTGGCTCCTTGCCAAAACCTACCTGTCAGTTTTAAGAAGGGAGGGGAATGGGGCTAGGTAGACAAGGGCTAACTCTAGATTTCTCAAAGCTGAGGAGGCCCTGTTTAGCTGGAGACCCGCTTGTCTGCGCTAATTGGTACAGGATGGAAACTAAAGTAGATGTTAAAAGAAAATAGTGAAGTGACCTCAAACCCCAACAATAACACGCTGATGATTTCACATAAATCAAGAGGTTGGAGAGCTTTGGCATACGTGGTACAGTAAAGGCTCTTCCCAGTCAGTAGGGTTAATTTATACTATAGGAAACAAAATATATTAGCCAAGGTTGGTCCTGGTGGAGACAGACAGGAGCGAATGCATTATGTGTGATTACGCCTACTTAGGTCTGGGCTGAATTTGGTCCAATGTTCATAAATAAATGTTCTATACTCAAGGCCCTCTGTTTTCAATTGTTACTGAAAAATTCCCAGGTTTTACAAAAACTATTATTTAGTTTTTACTGATTTTCACCCTCAGTTTCGACCACTCATGTATGGGAAAATACTGATTATGTTAAGAAACTCTAATACATTATATGAGGTAAATATGTTTATGTTAGATTAATTTATTATTAAGTGTAATTGCGAGGTTGTCTGTTAAAGTAAGGCAAGGCAGTGGAAGATACACACATACACGTGTGCATATGTGTACAAACAGTTAATGTACATTTCATGAAATAAACAACAGCATTAAACTCCTTTTACTTTCAGTATTCTTACTTTTCTCTATAAGTTGTTTTTTCTGTCCTCCTGTCCCCCAATATTTACTAGAAAACTGTGAAGTTAATTTTTTGCACTGATTTTAATCAATTTTTTATTTTTTTGTAGTAAACATTGATAAATTCAGAGGAATTTTTAAACAAAACAATATTGAACATGAAGGGCCTTGCTCACGGGTAAACTGATAGCAGAAAATTTATGAAAACAAAGCTACGTATTGTCTCGATCTTTGAAAGATCTATACACGTTTACCTTTAAGCATGTGAGAAGACCCACGGCTTGGACTACCTGTGCTTAAAATTAAGCACATATATAAACCTTTGCAGGATCAGGACCTACATTTATAAGCAAGATGAAAAAAAATCTCATTATAAAGTTTAGTGCAATATCTGGTATCAGTTATTTCTGGTAGATAGAACAAAAAAGGTATTTAAGTAATAATTCCAGTACAGTTGCCCATAAAATGCAGTTTTGCTATTATTTTTCTAGAAGACACACAATAAACAAACAGGCACACATGCAAGCTCCAAAGTGTGTGCGCATCTGAACATACTTGTGAATCTCACACCCACCAACTACTCCTTTCAAGTTGTTAGCAGATAATGGTTTAAAGATCTGACACACTAAAATGGGAAGAAAACGAAAATCTGTATCAGAATATGTTTCAGAATACGAGTAAGTATTCGAAAGTTTAAAAAAAAAACACAGGAGAAAAGGATGAAGTTGAGTGTATGCGCTACGCATGGTGTGGCCTAATTATGAAATGTAAATATTTATAGGCTAATAGTTCTAAGTCTACAACAATAAACTGTTTATTCAAATGAAAAGTTTTATTTGGGGATTAGGGATATATTGTTTTCTTGAACTCAAAGGTGGCATTATGTTTTGAGTTCTGTTTTAGTTCTGCAGCAAACCACACTGATGAACAGAATTCAAAGCATTAATCTACTGAATACTTTCCCCCCTGTCTTTCCATCCACCAAAATAAACCCTGATATTTACCCAGAAAAATTATTACTAGATTTTTGCACTGATTTTCACCTGTTTTTGTTGTTGTGGTAATAAACCCTGACCAATTCCTGGGAAAAATTAAATACAATAAAAACTGAAAATGAAGGACCCTATTTATACTGGAGATGAGCAAACATCAACAATGCAGAGCTTGGCTCCTGTCTGGGTGATACCCAAACTCCTGGTGCACACCTGAACCAGACTGCTAGCTTTGCAAAACTGGTTTGGGAACTTGCAAAAATAGTCTCTGTTGGAGGATTTCTATGATTTCCTGCTTCCGATCAGGCTGAGCAAACAGCTTTTCTGGAGGCATTTTGATTGTTCTGCTCCTGCCTGAAGTGCTGAAGTTCTGAGGCCCCTGATAAGTACCCGAAGAAACCAAAAGTTTGGGTTGACTTTGAGACACGAGTGGGGGTAGGGGTGGGAGTTATTTTATGCAGCTCTTCCAGCCCTACTTTGTGTTACAGATACATGGAGAAAATCCAACCCCCTCAGCTCTCCATCTCTGCAGAGGTTGCTCACACACTAGAACCAGTATTTTTCTGCCATGTAAGAAAGGGCTGATTTGGGGGTGAGAGCTGGGTGGGAACTGACTATTCCATTTCAAGTTCAAATTTTATTTCTGTTCTGGAACTAAACAAAACCAAAAACGTTGAAATAGCCCCTGGAACAAAATTCAGGGAAAAAATCATTTTGGATCGCTCAAAATATTTTCTTCCGATTTTGACATTTTATTATTTTTACATTTTTTATAATCTGAAAGAAAATACATTTTGAAACGAAGTGTTCTGTTCCAAAAAGCTCAGTTTTAAAAATTGAAAATTAATCAAAATTTGTCATGCTTCCATGAAATGTTTACGGCTACATTGTGGGGTGCAGTCCAGATCAGGGAGGTGTTTGTCACCACCTGCTCTGCGACCTGGGGTGCCTCACAATGCTTTGCTGCTGTAGCTCCCAACCTCGGTTACTCACAACCAGTCAAACAGCATGCAGGTCATACCCTGGGTGTCTGTGTATAGCAGGGGTAGGCAACCTATGGCACGCGTGCCAAAAGTGGCACGCGAGCTGATTTTCAGTGGCACTCACACTGCCCGGGTCCTGGCCACTGGTCCGGGGGCTCTGCATTTTAATTTAATTTTAAATGAAGCTTCTTAAACGTTTTAAAAATCTTATTTACTTTACATACAACAATAGTTTAGTTATATATTATAGACTTATAGAAAGAGACCTTCTAAAAACATTAAAATGTATTACTGGCACGTGAAACCTTAAATCAGAGTGAATAAATGAAGACTCGGCACACCACTTCTGAAAGGTTGCTGACCCCCGGTGTATAGCCACAGCGCTGTCCAGAAGCTCTGACTGCAGCAGCTTGTCAGTGACACAACAGCTACACTCTGGCTTCCAGCAGCCTTGCTATTACTTGCAAGGTGACCCCAACACACTCCCAGTCCTGGATTTTCCCCAACAATGTGTGTTCTGCACTGTCCAGTCCTATCTTGGGCAGTTCAGATATTAAGATCCATTGCTCCTGTAAAGGGTCAATGTACAACAGTTTGCTACTTTAATTGGAGTTACCAAACAATTCAGTGTAAACACAGCACTGGATTAGTTCTGATTAAAGAATAAAACAAGTTTATTTAACTGCAAAGAGAGAGATTTTAAGTGAGTGAGAGTATAAGACATTAAAGTCAGAAATCATTACAAGAGAAATAAAATGAAACACTGTCTAGTACTAAAAGTTAACAAACTAGACTTGGATCAAGGTAAAACCCTTACCACATAGAATATTAGGGACCTCAGGAGGTCATCTAGGCTAACCTCCTGCTCAAAGCAGGACCAATCGCCAGACAGATTTTTGCCCCAGATCCCTAAATGGCTCCCTCAAGGATTGAGCTCACAACTCTGCATTTAGTAGGCCAATGCTCAAACCACTGAGCTATCCACACGTTCCCAGCATTGGGGCAGCTCAAATTTTTGTGTCAGAACCCCTCCCAAAGTCCAAAAGCCGGTTCCTTTGTCTTATCAGGTGAGAGAGACAGACACAGAGAGAATATACCTGGGATGTTTTTGCCTCTCCCTTTTATAGTCCAGTCACCATTTGAAACACATTTTCCTGAGGGTTATCCCTAGATAAAGTTCCTTCCAGCTGTGAGGATGGAGAAATGGGGTTTCATTGTGAAAGAGGTTCCATGTCGTTGTTTGTTAAAATGCAAATAATTCTGTTCCTGCCCCCCTTCACTGCCAAAAATGGCCACTTAATAGGTGATGGCCTATCAGCTTTGATGACTCCTGGCTAGTGGCACCAGCGTGTCCTTTGTCTTCAAGAAACTGGTAGAACCGCTCCCCACATTTCAGTCATAACTTCAGCTCATGTTCATAACTTTACATAGAATGCTCCTACACACATTTCACCATGAGATTATGGACCAGCAAGTTGTTAGTTTTCAAACGATACCTCACAAGGCATATTTTGTCCAAAGATCATTACAATGATGTGTAGGGTGTGAATAAGGGGTGCATTCAGTCACCATTCTGCTTTTGACACATTGGCATTTTCTGACAGAAAAACATTCCATTGGAAAACCCATTCCCCAGCTCTACTGGGGATGCTGCACATGGGGCGCCCGCTCTGAGTGCTTCAGAGCCCAGGTTGGGGAGACAGGTGGGGATGGGATTCTATACTATGTGGTTCTTCTAGTCCTCTTCCATTAAGGGGCTGCATTAGGGGCTTAGAGGATGACTTCTTCCTTGTGAGGAGTGTGCATTCTCTCCTTCCACCCATGCATCCTCTTAGTACTCATCTTAGCTACTCAAGCCAGGCATTGGGTGCTCCTGAGTGACCATTTAACACAGCAGTTTGCAAAGAGTGATCGGAAACCTTCTCCATAAATCATGGACATGTCCTGTTAGCATCTTTACTGCCATTTGAAGTAATGTTTTCTGGTGCAATGCCTATTCCAGTACTAAACCATGATTGCTTCCTAGTCATAAAGTTATCTGTGCATATCCCCCTGGAAAAGCCTATGGAATTATGACTGGTCTGTAGCTTTTGATGATTTACTATTGCACTTTCAATCCAGCGTTAAACATTTACAATGAGGTCACTGTTAAACTCAACATCATCTCGGATGGAAGAGTTTCCACATTAAAACTAAGCATTGCAATTTGCATGTCATGCTTCCAAAAGAAAAAAATAAGTTGACAGATTTTGTTAAACGCACTGTCAGAGCATTTAATGAATGGCCATGAGAGAACAGAATTTTCACTCTGCACTGATTTACAAAGTTCACCATATCCGTTTCCTTCAGGAATTTTAAATGTGCATTTAGTTTGGTACTGAAAGTCACTTGCATTTGCCCCCGGAATAGATAAAACGAAGGTTTTTCAAACAGGGACGTCTGACTCAGTAAAAGCCTAACTTTTGTGGAGTTCGGAGCTGACTCTGTGTTCCAGAAGCCCAGTTCATCTCTAACTGCTTGTATATCACTGCATGTATCCAAGGAGCAGAGAGAACCAGTACTCAGGTATTAGCACATTTCTGGTGGTACCATCACGCTCTGTAGAACTGAAGATCTCCATTACAAAAATTAGGATTCTAGCCTTTCGCCTTGCAAAGAGAATTTCTGAATGAGCTGCCTTCTAGGTTCTGCAGGAATTCCGATTACTGGTGAATCCAGAGTAACTCCACTGCTGGCAATGCAGTTATGCTATAGATCAGAGGTGGGCAAACTACGGCCCACGGGCCACATCTGGCCCGTGGGACCGTCCTTCCCGGCCCCTGAGCTCCTGGCCAGGGAGGGTAGCCCCGGCCCCTCCCCCACAGCCTCAGCTCGCTCCACCACCAGTGGCAGGGCTGTGAGCTCCTGAGGCAGCGCAGCTGCAGAGCCCAGCCTGACCCGGTGCTCTGAGATGCGTGGTGGAGGCGGTGGTGTGGCCCGGCTCCAGCCAGGCAGCGAGGCTGTAGCGCTGCCAGCCACCGATGCTCCAGGAAGCACAGTAAGGGGGCAGGGAGCAGGGGGGGTTGGATAGAGGACAGGGGAGTTCGGGGTGATGGTCAGGGGGCAGGGGTGTGGATAGGGCCGGGTCAGGGCGGTCGCGGGGGGAAGAGGGGTTGAATGGGAGCAGGAGTCCCGGGGCGGGCAGTCAGGAAGGAGGGGGGGTTGGATGGGGCAGCAGGGGGCAGTCAGGGGACAGGGAGAAGGGGTGGTTGGATGGGGCAAGGGTCCTGGTGGGGGGCGGTCAGGAATGAGAGAAGGGGTTGGATGGGGTGGCGGGAGTCCGGGGGCGGTGTCAGGGGACAGGGAGCGGGTGTGTGTGGATGGGAGAGGGGTCCCGGGGGGGCCGTCAGGGAATGGGGGGGTTGGATGGGGAAGGAGTCCTGGGGGGGGGCAGATAGGAGGTGGGGTCCGGGCCACGACCTCCTCCCCTAACCGGCCCTCCATACAATTTACGAAACCTGATGCGGCCCTCAGGCCAAAAAGTTTGCTCGCCCCTTCTATAGATGCATAGTTTTAAATGGAATCAGAATATCATCTCAGGATTATGAAATGGTGAATGACCACCATGCCTCCAAATGGTCTGTTAATTCTGAAACCTAATGTGGGTGGTGTAAATATCAATGGTGGTGTTTCACTGCAGATTATTTTAGCAGAAACATCTAGTGGTTGTGAGTGGAGTTTGAAATTATAGGCAGAGCTTGAGTGCAGTAGCAATACTTTCTCCTCTCTGTCCCTTGCATGCAACTGGTGTCATGTTGCGGAACAGAGTTAAGCAAAAGCGTGTGACTGAGATGCTGTGCTTCACAGACTGAGTCCAAACAAATAGTTATTTACTTCTTCTTGTGAAAGCAACAAATTGCACATCAGTCAGCACTTCAATCAGTGATTTCATTTCAGAATCCAAAACTGTGGTTTGAGTGTTTCATTCTGTCTTCGCTGATGCAGCCTAGTTTGCACTACTATTCTCCTGGCTGTAAATTGTAAATTGCTACATATGTTGGCAGCTTTCATCTTCAGCTGCTGCACTTTTTACCAATGTCATATTGATTTATTTGTCTTCAGGCAGATTCTCATAACATTTAACCAATAAATTACTTTTAAATTAAAAGCTCCATCACTACTTATGTTGGGCTCAAAGTATGTGCCAAAACCAAAATGTCATCTTAAAATATTTATGGATACTTCCTTCTTCAGTTCATCACCTTAGTCATCTATAGACCCACCAGCTGTCATATGCAGTTTACTTCCCAGGAAAGCTTTGAAACAACTAGTTAAATTATCATAGAAATGTAGGACTGGAAGGGATCTCAGTAGGTTATCTAGTCCAGTCCCCTGCACTGAGGCAGGACTAAATATTATCTACATCATCCCTGACAGGTGTTTCTCTAACCTGTTTTTAAAAACCTCCAATGACACAGATTACACAACCTCCCTAGGTAACTTGTTTCAGTGCTTGACCACCCTGACAGTTAGGAAATTTTTCCTAATCTAAATCTCCCTTGCTGCAATGTAAGCCCCTTGCTTCGTGTCCTGTCCTCAGCAGTTAAGGAGAACAATTTATCATCTTCCTCTTTATAACAACCTTTTACATACTTGAAGACTATTATCATGTCCCCCTTCAATCTTCTCTTCTCCAGACTAAACAAACCAATTTTTTTCAATCATTCCGCGTAGGTCATGTTTTCTAGACCTTTAATCATTTTTGTTGCTCTCTGGACTTTCTTAAATTTGTGTACATCTTTCCCAAAGTGTGGTGCCCAAACACTCCAGTTGAGGCCTTATCAATGTAGTATGGTGGAAGAATTACTTCTCGTGTCTTGCTTACAACACTCCCAGAATGAGGTTGCTTTTTTTGAAGCAGTATTACATCGTTGACCCATATTTAGTCTGTGAACCACTATAACCCCCAGATCCTTTTCTGCAGTACTCCTTCCTAGGCAGTCATTTCCCATTTTGTATTTGTGCAGTTGCTTATTTCTTCTTAAGTGCAGTACTTTGCATTTATCCCTATTGAATTTCATTCTATTTATTTCAGACCATGTCTTCAGTTTGTTAAGATAATTTTGAATTATAATCCTGTCCTCCAAAAGTGCTTGCAACCCCTTCCAGCTTGGTAGTGTCAGCAAACTTCATAAGCATACTCTCTGGTATTATCCAAAATCATTTATGAAGATATTTAATAGAACCAGACTCAGAACAGATCCTCACTCAATATGTCCTTCCAGCTTGATTGTGAACCACTGATAACTACTCTGAATGCACTTTTCCAACAAGTTGTGCACCCACCTTACATTAAGTTTGTTTAGGCTGTATTTCTCTAGTTTGTTTATGAGAAGGTCATGTGAAACAGTATCAAAAGCCTTACTAAAGTCGAGATTATATCACATCTACTTTCTCCATCCCAGACACAAGGCTTGTTACCCTGTCAAAGAAGGATATTAGGTTGGTTTGATGTGATTTATTCTTGACAAATCCATGTTGACTGTTACTTATCTTTTTCTAGGTCACCTTATTTTCTTCTAGGTGCTTACAAATAGATTGGTTGATTATTTGCTCCATTATCTTTCCAGGTACCAAAGTTAAACTGACTGGTTTATAAATCTCTGGGTTGTGCTTATTCTCCTTTTTATAGATAGGTACTATTTTGCCCTTTTCAGTCCTCTGGGATCTTTCCCATCCTTTACAATTTCTCAAAGATAATCACTAAAGGTTCAGATCTCTTCAGACAGTTCTTTAAGTAGTCTAGGATGTATTTCATCAGGCCCTGCCGTCTTGAAGACACCTAATGTGTCTAAGTAATTGTTAACTTGTTCTTTTACTATTTTAGCATCATATTCTACCCCATTTACACTGATGTTTACTATGTTAGTCATCCAGTCACTGCTATTTTTTCTTGTGAAAACTACAACAAAAAAGGAATTTAACTCTTCAGCCATTGTTTCATTTTTTGTTACTGTCTTTCCCTCCCCATCAAGCAATGGGCCTACACTGTCCTTGGTCTTCCTCTTGCTTCTAATGTATTTGTAAAATGGTTTCTTGTTATCCTTTATGTCCCTAGCTAGTTTAATCTTATTTTTTAGAACGAGAGGCCTTGGCCCTTCTAATTTTTGTCCCTACATGCTTGTGTTGTATGAACTTTTTAAAATAAGTCAAATTACAAGGATGAATACGTAGTTTCCACTTTTTGTATGACTCTTTTTTGAGTTTCAGGTTGTTAGAGATCTCCTGATTAAGCCAGCATGATCTCTTGCCATACGTCTTATCTTTCCCATGCAGTGGGATGGCTTGCTCTTGTCCCTTAATAATGTCTCTTTAAAAAACTGCCAACTCTCCTGAACTCTGTTTTCCCTTAGACTTGCTTCCCACAGGATCTTACCTACCAATTCTGAGTTTGCTAAAGCTGCCTTCTTGAAGTCCATTGTCTTTATTGTGTGGTTCTCCCTCCTACCATTCCTTAGAATCATTAACTCTATCATTTCATGATCACTTTCACCCAAGCTGCCTTCCACCTTCAAATGCTCAACCAGTTCCTCCCTGTTTGTCAGAATCAAATCTAGCATAGCTTCTCCCGTAGTCACTTCCACCACTTTCTATAATAAAAAGTTGTCTTTAAGGCATTCCAAGAACTTGTTGGATAATGTGTGCCCTGCTGTATTTTCCTAAAAGATGTCTGGGTAGTTGAAGTCCCCCATCACCACCAAGTCCTGTGTTTTGGATGCTTTCGTTAGTTGTTTTATAAAAGCCTCATCCATCTTTTCTTCCTGGTTAAGTGGTCTATAGTAGACACCTAGGATGACATTGGATTTGTTTTTTACCCTTTTTATCCTTACCCAGAGACTTTCAACAGGTCTGCCTCCCACTTCTATCTCAACCTCAGTGCTAGTGTATACATCTTTGATATACCAGGCAACACCTCCTCCCTTTTCCCCCTGCCTGTCCTTTCTGAACAAGCTGTACCCTTCTATACCAGTGTTCCAGTCATGTGAATTATCCCACCACATTTCTGTGATGCCAGATTATTCTCTAGTATTTCTAGTTCTTCCTGTTTATTTCCCATAGTCCTTGCATTAGTATACAGACATCTAAGATGTTCACTAGATTTCTCCTCTGTGTCCCACCCACCATCCCAACCCTTCACCCCCAGGTCTCCACCTTTTGGACTTATCTGTGGGCTTTTATCTCCTGCTCCCATCAAACCTAGTTTAAAGCCCACCTCACTAGGTTAGCCAGTCTGTAGATATCCTTCTCCTTCTTTCATAGGTGGACCCCATCTCAGCAGTCCTTTGTCTCAGAACAGCATCCCATGGCTGAGGAAGCTGAAGCCCTCCTGACAACACCGTCTGCGTAGCTATGTGTTCACCTCCAGGATGTGTCTGTCTCTGCCTGGGCCCCTACCTTGACTGCAAGGATTGATGAGAACACCACCTGTGTCCCTAATGCCCTCACCCTCACACCCAAAGCTCTGTAGTCATTTCTGATCTGCTCAGGGTCAACCTTGCAGTATCATTGGTGCCTACATAGATGAGTAACAAGGGGTAGTAGACAAAGGGTCAGATGATCCTCTGCAATCCTTCCACAATGTCTTTGGTATGGGCCCCTGGCAGGCAGCACACATTTTGGGGTGCCAGGTCAGGCCTGCAGATGGATGTCTCTATCCCCGCTTAGGAAGCAGTCACTGATCATCACCATGTCCTATTGGGTGTTGTGGCTGCAACCCTCCAAGCCTTGGGGGTACATGACTTCTTCTTCTCCACCATTTGGGAGAGATTCCTCATCTGTCAGGGCCAGGGCAGCATACTGGTTTTCTATCTCTATGGATGGTGGGTTGGAAGCAGGGGTGGAATGCTGCCTGCTACCAGAAGTAAACAGAAGCCAGCTTCCTCCCTGTGAAGCAGCAGTTTCTGCAGTCCTTTCCAGGTGGATTGTTCAGCCTTGGAGGTCTCTGTATGCCTGTTTTCAATGAATTCCTCATGTGCATGTGTATTAATGAGTCTGCTCTACGCCTTAGCTAATAGCCATAGGGCTTTTAGCTTATGCGTTAGAGGCTCATGCACTAAGCTCCAGAGGTCCCAGATTCGATCCCACCCACCGCTGACCGGGGTCTGTCAGCGTTACACTTGGATGGTCCTCAGCCTATGTACCTCCTCCTGTAGCTCTCTCCCCTGCTTCCTGAGAGAGTCTACCAGTAGGCACCTCCCTGGCCTGGCGTTCTATGATGGGGAAATGCAGGCCACTGTCTCTGCAAATCCACACCAGGACCTGGGTAGCGGAATCCCTGGTCAGGTTCTCTGTCTGCATATGGGTGCAAGAACAGTGTTGACGCTGGCAACTAGGCCTTTCCGAACCATGCTGATTTTATTCTTTCTCCATCCTGTTAGCTCTCCTTGGTCCAACAGTGTCTGCCTTTTAAGCCCTTCTCGCCAAGGTCAGCCCTGCTCCCTTGTTAACACACTGGGGAAGGCTGATCACCAGGGTGATCAAGGATCAAAGGACAGGAGGCTAGAGCCCGGCTCTTGCCTCTGGCCCCCATTCCTACACAATTCCCCAATGGGCCACTCTCCAAACTTTAAGCAAGTCAAAAGAAAAACCAAACAGCCTGTCAAGGCTGTATCCCCACTTTGAACTTTAGGGTACAAATGTAGGGGCCTGCATGAGGACTCCTAAGCTTAACTACCAGCTTAGTTCTGGTCCGCTG
>NW_020664753.1:560413-600275 GCF_002925995.2 Terrapene triunguis | reverse complement strand
AGCCAGGTTACCCGAGCTTCTTAACCCTTTACAGGTAAAAGGATTTGGAGTCTCTGTACACAGGAGAGCGGTTACCCTTCCCTTTATAGTTATGACACAGCCAAACAAGCTTGCCCACTCACCCCAAGAATTAATCCTCGCTCCTTCTTCAGCAGGGGAACCTCCTCTCAACCCCCCCACAACACAGAGGGGTAGCATATAAAGAGGATGAAGCCTAGCATGAAATTAAAAATAATCTTAATCTTTGTCTGGTCTATACAGAGATAATAATGCATCGTTCCATTCACCTAAGGATGTCCCATTTTCTCACAGTTTGACCCAGGAGGCACTGCACAATAGCACTGGCAAAGATCTGTTCAGATTTTAAACCTGTACTCAGTTGGGCCTTGTTCATTTCCCCATGTTATTTCAAAGGATGCTAAACCAGAAGGGACCATTCTGACCATTTAGCTTGACCTGCTGTATAACATAGGCCAGAGAGTTTGAGTTAGTAATTCCTGCTATTCATGAACCTTGGAGATGCAGGGAGAGTTTTCATCTATGCAGAAGTGAGCCAGGTGAAAGACCTTTCCGGAACTGTTCCTCCCTATCTCCCAGCTGCCAGACAGCCAGCCCGATCCACCATGGCCTACCAACCACCAGGGGCCTGTTCAAAAAGCCGGTCTCTGCTTTTCCTCTACTCAGCTTTTAATGGTTAAGCTGAGAGTAACTTTCCACCTGCTGGGAAATCTTGTGGGAAGCAGGGAACAACTGAGGCAAAAAACTCCAGAAATGGTTTTGCTTTAAACTAAACCAGCAAAAAAACCCTGAGAAGAACAAAGCACTGCAGAGGTTTATTTGTAATATTCCAGCCTCCATAGCAGCCAGGCCCAGCTGCTAGCATGGGATGAAAGCAGACTTGTAGAGTGGGGGGTTAAGGAAGCATGAGAGAGATTTTTTGTTTTGACTGTGCCAAAGGAGGTTGTGTTTACTTTTCTGTTGCATTGGGCTGGCCACCTCAGAGCTTTTAAACAATACAGGAAATTGCTTCTCTCCTCAGCTGCTCCATATGGTAACAGGAACTTCATTATTGGAGGGGACTACTGAAAGAAAAGGGCCTGGCACCTAACCTGCTTCAGGCAGATGGCACTCATAACCCTGCCTTCTCTAAAATCGCCTGGCCAGGAGCTGAGACGTCTCACAGCAAAGGGGAACTCTAGATTTGTTGCTTGTCATATGCCTAGTGCCACATGCCCTGTAGCAAACTGGGCCTGCATTCTGCAGTGACGTCTCCTGATTTCTGCAGCACTCCTGGGTGAGGAGAGGAAAATGCTGTGTGTGGCAGGTTTAGCTGAATTCACAAACTGAGGTTTACACTGGATAAAATATTTAAGTACCCTCCCCCCGTGTAGCTTATTAGTATAGCACATGCAACAGATCCTACGCTCTCCCCACACCTTTTCATGGGGAGTGGGAAACATGCCTGCAGGAGTGTAGACTTGCTGGGGAGGGGGTTGACGCTGCCCAGGGAGGTGCTCTCTCTGGCAGCTCTCGCCTGTTACCAGCTCTCCCCACAAGGAGGCAGTAGTATGACTTGCGACCCAGTGGCTTTCCTCACTGAGGGGCTCCCTCCTGCTCTGGGCCGGCCCTGAACCCCCTGGGAACTCCCCACCTGCCCAGCTGAGAAACCCAAAGGCAGAACCACCTTGTCTTCTGATTGAGCTTCTGAAAAATCAGATGGTAGGTGAAAAATAAAGTGCTTGGTTGTTTTGTTTGAAAACTCATGATTTTGTGTGCGTGGGGTGGGTCTGACTATGGAATGCTGAAGGCTTGGAATCAGCAATACTCTATTGCAGGCACAAAAGTACTATCGAGGCAAAGGGCAGGACAAAAATGTAATGAGGCAGAAGTCCAGACATTTACAGCTAAGCCTGAAAGTGCAGCTTGAACTCTTTGATTTATGCCTTAATCTAAGGCCTCACTTGATATCATTTTAAATTCAAACAGTACAATTTACAATTACAAGCAAACCAGAATTGCTGCTAGCCCCACACATGCTGTAACTGACAGTATCACACATGCCCTAGGCACTGGGGCAGAGCTTCATAGCCCCAGCCTGGTGGAAGAGCCTCTGCATTTCTCATCTCAGCCTCCCGCAAACGGGGTGTGGGGGGTGGGGTTAAATGAGGATGGGTCAGGGAGGTCAGGGAGCTCCAGGTTTCTTCCCCACTGAGCTGCTGGGCGAAGACCCCAGGGGGAGGATGGAGCACGGATCTAGTGATGAATTGCACATTGATTTCCCTCTCGGAGGTGGGATTCCTCTGGGCTTCTCCTCTGACTCTTACAGATTCACGCCTCTCCCACTCAGTGCACACAGAGCTAGCTTCAGCCCTGTGCTGTGACCTGGATATGCAGGGCCAGATCCTTTGCAGCACCCCATGTGGCCAGTGACCGGGCACTGCCGTCTAGCCTCTGTAAGCAGGTTTGCCCTCTTCCCCCTGACAATCGACCTGCTTTGTGGGGGAGGAGAGAGAGAGTGCCCTGGAGGTTGAGAGGTTCCCTAATTTAATTGCTGGTTCATGGCAGAAAAACACTGTCTGGTGTGGCTGAAATGCAGAGACTCTGTACAGCGCTAGCAATTCCCCAGCATGGCCTGCTGCGGCCCCCCTAAACCAAACTCTATGGGGTCCATGAACCCCTGCTCCCTCTGCACCCACCCCGTCTGCCAAATGCCTAGACACACCCAGCGCTCCCCGTCTGTGATGGCAACTCTGACAGCAACTGCCCTAGTCCCTCAGAGCCCCACTTCCCCATCGGAGACAGAGCAGACAGTGAACCTGCCTATGAATCCCTTATTTATATTATTTTTCTGGCCTCCAAACACGGTTAGAAAATCCCAGAACCCACATTCCCAGGATCCATGGAGATCCCACTACCATTTTCCCAGCTCTCAGCCATGAGAAAACACATCAGAGCCTCCCTGATTTAGGGCTTTCCCTGAGCTTGTTCCCCTGTTTGCACACAGCACCCTCCTCCCCCATTCTTCACACACAGAACCTCTCTGTGCCCAGGGATTTCTCTGGGTGCCTCTTGTTTTCCTCCCACTATGCCCGCTAAATCTCTTCTTTCCTGTGGGTAATTTCTGGTAGGATGACATCACAGTGCCGAGCTGAGATGCTCTCCTTTCTGGCTTTTCCTTTTCACCCACAGCTAGGCAGTATTTTACTCCCACACTTTTTGATGGAAAGTCTTTTCCTAATGGATAAGATGACAATGTCACTTCCACCATCCCTGCCATCTGTAACGGGACAGCAGACAGTGGCTGTGGAGGTTTTGATCTCTCTTCTGGTACGTTGGATGCACCATCATCCGGTGCCCAAGTGCTTCCTTTGGAAAATTGCTCCGACATGTTTTCACAGACCATGACCTATAGCAGGACACCAAGATCCAGGTCTTTAAGACAACTGTTATTCCTATACTCCTTTATGGATGAGAAACCTATCAACAGCACCTCAAGAGTCTGGAGACGTACCACCAACGATGCCTCTGGAAGATACTTTGCATCAAGTGACAAGATCGCTGCACTAACGCCAGCATCCTCACTGAAGCCAGTGTCACCAGCATTGAAGCAATGATCCTCCTGCACCAACTCCGCTGGGTTGGACATTGTGTGCGGATGCCAGACTCTTGCCTCCCAAAACAAGCCCTCTACTCTCAGCTCACCCATAGTCAGAGATCCTGTGGTGGTCAGAGGAAATGCTACAAAGACACACTGAAAGCGTATCTCCAGACAACCGATGTGGCCATCACAAGCTGGGAGGAGCAAGCCACCAACCGATCTCAATGGTGCCACATCCTCCATCAGGGAGTGGCTCGCTTCGAGGAGAAGCACCTTGTCTTCAAAGCTGAAAAGAGAGAGAGAAGGAAGGAAAAAGAAATAACTTTTTCCCAGCAGGCAGCTGACCCGCCAGGAAATGTCTGTACCTATTGCGGGCGGATCTGTGGTTCCAGGATCGGACTCCTGAGTCATCTGTAAATCTGTGGTAAAGATCATCCTTGAATTGCGGGATTGCTTATCATGATGATGCACCATCATCTTTCTCTGGGTTTCCACGGGTTTGGTGTCTCCCATGTTCTTGTTCCAGTTTGTGATCACCCATCCGCTATGCTGTATGGCTCTGCCCAGTTTTCCAGATCTCACTGTTGCAGGGGACTAGCTACTGGGAAGGTTCTGCTTCAGGATCTGCATTTGCTGCCTGATCTTCCCCAATAGTTAGTTCATTCTCGCGTTGGGTCTTTGTTTAGTGTTTGGAATCTAGCTCAGTTCTGAGTGGCACCATTTGCCCAGTTATTCTAGATGTCAGTGGGAAGATCTGGGAGTTGTGCAGCATCTGTCCTATCCCAGAAACCAGCCCTGTGCCCGCCACACCATGTTCTAGTGTTCTAGTGTCAATCCCATTGCCACATCCTCCCCAGCACTCAGCAATGGAGCAGATTCCCCAGTCTAGCTCCCCTGTTCCTGTACCGTCACACACCTGGGTCCTTCACTGAGAATCCCATGTCAGCTGCACAGCTTGGGGAAGGGCACTTCCTGTGTCTGTTCCCACGGACTTGTCTCGGTTGTTCTTCTTTTCTTCCCATGCTGCATCTTGAACCCCATTCTATTTCTTTATGTCTGTTTTATTTCGCTCTCCCCCGCACTTTTAGAGCTGGCTGGGAAATGGTTTTCCCATCTCTTGAGACTTTTCAAGATTTCAGAAAAAATGTTCACTTCCCAATCAGGATGAAAAGTAAAAATCTCCAAAATTTTCACAAAGAAATTTTGGATTGGGTCTATTGAAACCTTTCGTTTTCATTTTGACCCTTTTTTAATTTTTTCCCTTTTTAAAAGTATAGATTTAAAGCTTTTAATTAACGTAAAGTCATTTCGAATTCAAAAATAAAACTTTTCTTTTAGAAAATGTCAAAACCAGGATGTTTTGACAATGTCAAAGCTTCATTGTTTTCAAAAAGATTTCGAATCAGGAGAGGTGTCAAAACTGGCCCTTTCCTGTATACAGGTTTGGTTTCAATGAGTCAGCATTTTCCAACAAAAAAAGCTTCATCAGCAGATTCCCAACCAGGCCTATTCATTTTCCCCCTGTCTGCCTCAGGGCCACAAAACTGCACCAGTTCAGCTGGGTTTAGCCCTGATTTGCATCACCACAGCAGGGCAAGGCAGCTGAAGTGAACCGATGAAGCTGACCCTTACTGTACAATTGATGTATGGCTTTAGAGGGCTGTGTTGGTGAGACCGGAGCTGGGTGAGGGGCAAGGGTGGACAAAGAGCCCAGACGCCCTGTCCCGATACTTCAGGCCTCCCCCTGTGCTTCTCCCTCAGCTCGCCCAGCAGTGCTGCCTCAGTGTCCAGTGGAGCCCAGGCAGCAGTACTGGGGGGAGCCTTTCAGACATGGATGCCCAAGCCAGCATGGGGTCACAGAACCTTTTAAGACTGGGCAAGTAGTCTACCTATGAGCACTCTTGCTAACTGGAACCAGAGTCTCTCATCCACTGAGCCGTTACAACCAATAGAATTGATGTTGATAGCTGCAGAGGAAGGCTGATGTTTGCTTCAGTTACCTCCGATATCACAATAGACCCACCTGAGCGGTTTACCTGCCCCTCTCTGTTGCTTATACAACATTCATTATTAACCTAGTATAATTACAACCTAGTTTGTTCAACTCCAGCCCATGCAAAGGATTTCAATTAATTTTAGCAAAATGGAAAGTTTTAATAGTCTGCTGTTTCCCCATTAAGAGCAGACAGACGCAGAAGTTACATCTCTCAGACTAATTTTAACTCATAAACTAATTCACAGATTTCCTTGTAGACCCTCAGGAAATTTATTCTGTGCCCAGTGAGTCAGTGCTGCCAGTCTGGGGAGGAGACGCTGTTATTTTTTGTATCTAACAAAGAGATTGGATCCCTACCTTGAGTGCAAACGGAACTGAGCCTTAACTATGGAGTCACAGCCGGCAGCTCAATAATAATAGTTCTTATTTAGCAATAAGCTCAGATTCTCTCAACAGGGGTTTCCTCTATTTCCCGAATGCTATCTTTGCACATCAGTGTCGCGACCGATTGCACTGGCAGCATGTAGTCTGGCGACTGCGGCCACTTCCGCAGCTCATTAACTTCCTGCCCCCTTTTGGCACCGATTGGCAGCATTGGAGACAGGAAAGGCTCTGAGTGTATTAACTGAGTGTCACTCGCAGGCCGGAGAAGAGCTAGGACCAAACATCTTGTGCCCTCAAAGGAAACCACAGGGCCTCACAGAACTGGCTTGTTCACCAGATGTGCTGGACCTGAACAGTCAGAAAAAATGGCATTAAAATAAATTGGCTGCAAAATTCCAGCTATGAATTTCCAAAGAGAAAATATTTTGCCATAAGTTTTCAAGGGAGGCAGAGGAGCACGTTTTAGAAAACAGCTTGAATTCCTTCATGTAATTGTTCCCTTTTGTTGTTTGAACAATCGTCTTGGAAACTGGGAAACAGCAGGAGTGCTCTTATTCCTGGCCACTGCCATGAGTTCAGGCTGCACCTCCACATGTGGGTATGTCTACACTGCAATCACCAGGTGTAATTGCAGCACATGTAGCTATACCAAATCTAGCTTTGATCTAGGTAGCTCAGTTACCAACAGAAATGAAGCCGCAGCAGAACGGATTTCAGCGTGGGCTAGAGGCCTGCATAAGTACCCCCCAGTCCAGGGTGGGCTTCTCCAGCCCATGCAGTTGCAGCTTCGCTGCTATTGGTATTGGTACTCACACGAGCGAGATTAAAGCTAGCGTGGATATGTCTACACATACTGCAATCACATCTCTGATTGCAATGTAGACATACACACAGATGATGCAGAGCAGGGCAGCGACTAGCCCTTGCTATGCTGCACAGGGGATGCGCTATTCGGTCCTGCACACCTCAGTACTAGAGGAATAGTTAAAGGTTCGATCCTGCAAGGAGCTGAGCACTTCTGTGTGGTTTTGAGCCCCTTCAACACAATGGGAGTTGAGGGTGCAAAGCATCACATAGCAGCTGCTCAGCCTCTGGCAGGATCAGGCCCACAGTAGGCCGCAGTTCACCTCTGAGATAACTCCACTGAAGTCACACTGGACTGGGAGGCAGTGTGGTCTAGTGGGCAGAGCACTGAACCAGGAGTCCAGACAGCTGGGTTCTATACTTGGTTCTGCAACTGACCTACTGTGTGACCTTGTCAAGTCACTTCCCTTCCCTGTGCTTCTTCTCCGCTTCCCACACTTTGTCTATCTGGTCTAATTAAATAGTAAGCTCCACAGGGCAGGGTGTACCTCTCACTCAGTGTTTGTACAGCACCTAGCACAGCGATCTGATCTCACCTGAGGCCTCTAAGGGCTACCATGTCTATCCCACCTGAGCGGCAACCGAGAAGGTGACAGGCTGAGTCGGCTTGTATTCGCTAGCAATTACTGAAGGTGTGTTCATTAGGAGTGAGAGGGTGAAGTGGAAAAAAAGGAAAATTTAGGCTGAATATTATTTATACTGTGGCTTCCATTTAAAAGTTGTCAAAGTTACTAGATAACGTCACCAGAGATTTCAGAGATTCATTGTTTTCTAAATGTATGTGATCACTCATTATTACATCACGAGGATTTTTAAACAAATAGCCTTTACAACGTACAAGATCTTTATGCATTGAAATGGGATATCTACTGTCTAAAAATTTATCACCAGTAAATCCTGACCACAAACCAACGCTGTAGGTTTGGATAGGCAGAAGTTTTGTTGAATGCTCGGCAGAATTCCTGCATTTTAGGGGCTCAAATATACTGCTTCTTCTTTGACTTTCCTTCAGATTCTTCCAGCACCTCAGAGCGCATCGGCTCACTCCTTGATTTGCACCACAGGGCCATTTCACTCTTTCGTTGACCACGATCCCCAGTTTTCTTGGGTTGTTTGGACAGTTGCATGACAGTGACCCAGGGCTGCTTACCTCACTTACTGCCAGGCAAGGAACTTGCTGTTCAGTCCAGCCAATCTCGTCTGAGGTCTCCTTTATGCCGTTCATAATAATTATCTATTTGCCTGTATTCTTCATATTAGGTTGGGTCAGCAGGCTTTCCCTGCTGGGGTATTATAGTTGTTATTAGCCAGACTGTGGTACCTTTACTCAGGTTGGGTAGCACCTTACTGCACAGATAATCCAGTTGACCTCAGCGGAACTATTTACAAAGTAAGGTACAATTTAATATGAGTAAATGCATCAGAATCTGGCCTGGAGATTTTAAGGTACTATAGGACAGGAAGCAAGGATTGCTATCGCTAGATGGAACTGTGAGTGAATTTAGAGTCCTATTGGTAGAATGAAATGGTGCAGTTAGAATTTGAACAGATGCTGGGGCTAGCACCCCTACCCTTTTGAAAAGTGCCATAGGATATTTGGTGACCATAGTAGGTCAGGACCTTGGTTTTAATCAAAAGACAGCACCTGCAGCCATGCGGTGCTGCCAACACTATGCTGAGGCATGAGAGCCGTGCTAGCTCAGAGGGAAAGCACCGCATACAGCAACCCCAACCCCACTTCCTGCAGCACCCTGATGCTAACCAAGCCTGATGTTGCTCCGCTTGCGGAATCTAAGGTTGAGGCTAAATTCGCCATCATCAAGAAACTCAACACCGGCAGCTCTACTTCTGGTCCATTGAGGTCCCAATCCTGCAAAGGGTTATGCAGATGCCAATCGACTTTAATGGGACTACTCCTGGAGCTTGATCCTGCTCCTGTGGAAGTCAGTGGCAAAAGTCTTATTGGCTTGAATGGTGCAGGACCGGGCCTATGATGTATAAAGTTAAGCATTGCAGAGGTCTTTGCAGGCTTGGAGCCCAAGGTTGCAAGCACAGAGCAGAGCTGGCACTTCCTCCATAACTCATCCCATTGTTCTGAGTTTATTGCTTATTCATTTCCTTTTTGTGTTTTAATCAGCAATTTAAAAAAAATATAAATGTTAAAAATAACCCCCACTCAAGGAGATAAAGGAAGATCAGCACAATCAGCTCACAGCACTTTTGTTGAATTCATCACACACGTTGGCATAACCAAGAATTTCAGGGCGGTTGCCTTGACATGCTTATTTAGGAGCTGTGAAAGCTGAAGAGCCATTACTAGCTATGGCATCAGGGTGACTCTCAGGGGTGCTAACATGCCTGGTAAAAATTTGGTTGCAGAAAGCCAATTCTAGAGGGAGGAAGGTGAGGTTCATGGCTACTGTACAGGATGGGGAACTGGAGAGAAAATGGTTGCTAGCTGAACATACAGATGCTCGAAAAAAGTCTGTCCAAGTTTAAAAAAATGACGAAGGCAATGTCGACTCTACAATTGCTCAGTGGCATGGCGATGGCACTGGAGTTGTGTCGCTGTCGCACCCTTGTGTAGATGCTTCCCACATCAATGGAAGCATTTTTTCTATTGATGGTATTAATCCATATCTCTCAGAGGTGGTAGCTAGGTCAATGGTAGAATTCTTCTATCAGCCTAGCTGTGTCTACACCGGAGGTTAGGTCAATCTGACCATGGGGCTCAGGGTGAGAAATTTTTCACAGCCTTGAGCAACGTAGCTTTGAGTGACGTAGCTAGTTTGATCTAATTTTTAAGTGTAGACCAGGTCTAAGGTCCAGGAATGGTGGTGCCATTTCTATCCAAACCACTTGTAGCTGTACATTGTGAGTAAAATTTTCCAAAGTGCCTAAGGCACTATTGACATCTATGGGAATTAGGCACCTAAATACATTTGAGGATCTGGGCCAAAATGACTTAGGAGCCCATGCCCCATGATGGAACTTGAGGTCCCTCGGCACTTTTTAAACTTTTGCCCTATGTATCCACAGCTGCGTCCCTTTCCATCTCAAAGACAAGATAGAGGCTGCACTTTTTAAAGGAGCATTAGGGATTTAGGGTGTGTAGAGACCCTTGAAACTGAATGGAGGGTGAATCCTTTGAAAATCAACCCTGTCTAACGAAAGGAAGGTTGGGTGTGGGGAGACACTGAGAGGATGCAGGCCTGTTAGACTGGGAGAGAGAATAGCAGCATAGAAAGACTGACCAAATTTCACCTTCTCTGGAAAAGAGGGAACATGTGGCTTGCCGTAGTGGATCAGACCATCTCGTCTGGCACCCTGCCTCAGGTGTAAATGAAACATCTGAAACTGCCTGGTTTACTCTCTTTGTGTAGCAGCTGCAGTTCTTTACTCATAGACTCATAGACTCATAGACTTTAAGGTCAGAAGGGACCAATATGGTCATCTAGTCTGACCCCCCGCATGATGCAGGCCACAAAAGCTGACCCCCCCACTTTCCCTTAACTCTGCTGTTGAAGTCTCCAGATCGTGATCTAAAGACTTCAAGTCGCAGAGAATCTTCCAGCTTGCGACCCCTGCCCTATGCTGCGGAGGAAGGCGAAAAACCTCCAGGGCCACTGCCAATCTACCCTGGAGGAAAATTCCTTCCCGACCCCAAATATGGCGATCAGCAGAACCCCGAGCATACAGGCAAGATTCTCTAGCCAGACCCTCATTTTACCAGCGATGGCCGTTATTGCCTAATTGATTAGAATCACGTAATGACTTCTGAATTTACCATTCAGACTGCAAACTGACAGAATGGGTAGCTCTTTAAACAACATCAGGGTGCTTTGGTTGAATGTCAGAGATTGCAAGAGAACTCCAGGCCATGTGGACTATACTTTAATCGCTGTAATCCCTCTGAGAGTGCAAAACTGGACTTGATGAAATCATCCTTGGGGTAAAATCTGATATAGCCAAAGCATATTTGAACAATGCTGTTTTGAATTACAATGGCACTTCTATGGAAAACATATGATGTTCAGAGCCAATCCCACAAAAATGTGATCAGTACCATTAACAGTGAGCACCAGATACCATAGAGTACATTGTAAACCCAAGTGCCTTCCAAATAAAAGACACAAGCCAAAGGGCATGGGGGATGGGAAGATTAAAGGTATGCGAAGAAATAGTTTCGTTCTTTCAGTCCCTGAGTAATGGGACAAGGATTCTTTCTTTAAACAGAAGTAAAAAAGCTAGTTTGGTAATGAATATAACATATGCTATTATGGAGGTATAACAATGACAGTAAAATTAAGCTGCAAAATCCAGACTGGAGACATTGTCATGAGACTTCCCTTTAAGGTATTTCCAAAACCATATTAAATCAAGTTGTTCATAGCAACATTTTTGAATAATGAGATACAAAGCCACTGACCTGTTGGTTATTGATTCAGATCCAACACAGGTATGTAGTGATGTGAAGTCATTACCAGTAGAGGCATGGGAAAAACTTCCATATGAAGAGAGAGAGAGAAAAGGCTGGGACTGGTTACCTTAGAAAGGACATGAATGAAATGGGATGTGATTAAAGGCATACAGATAGCAAACCCTCTAGAAAAGGTTAACCCAACCTCTAAGCAATGCAGGTGGGAAGAACTTTCCCTGGGGGCAAGTTATCCCATAACCGCTGACTGCATGGTTCCTGCACCTTCCTCTGAAGCAGCTGGCCCTGGGCACTGTCAGAAACAGGCTACTGAGCTAGATGGACTCTTGGTCGGATCTGGTATGGCAATTCTTGTGTTCCAATCTAATAGCTCTTTGGTGGCCTATGTGAAATGAGCTTGGTGGGCTCAGTGGATCCCCATGACAAAAACTACATCCAGCTTGGCAATAGGCTTCTTGTTATCTGATTCTGCCGAGGGGCTGACGACTGAATGGGCCACAGAGAACAAGCTCTAGAGATCGTCCTTCCCACCTTGGATTCTCTGTGACTTGAAGTCTTTAAATCATGATCTGGAGACTTCAACAGCTGAGATAAGGGAAATTGGGTGGGTCAGCTTTTGTGGCCTGCATCATGCGGGTGGTCAGACTAGATGACCATAATGGTCCCTTCTGACCTTAAAGTCTATGAGTCTATGAGTCTACCTTGCACTGCTGCTGCCCAGGGACATTCCTATTCTGTACACAGACAGAGGACTTTAAATGCCACTAATTGTGATGTCAGTTTTTTTTATACAGATGTGAGAAATTGGACTGAGACCAATTCCTTTCATACAGGTCACTGATTAGCAATTGTCTTCAGTCATTTGTCCTGATTATCAATGCTGACCAAGCCCTTGGCCTACTACCATTTCCCCTGTCACCATCTATGCCCGACTGTTGCTGGGACTGAATTGCAGGTGGCCATGTGGACTGCTGAATAGATTCTTTCGCTTTAGGGAAGAACAAAATGCCTTTTGCATTCCATCTGAAGTGAAGCGCCCCACATCTGTGACTCTGCAACAAAACCTCATGATCTGGAAGCAATCCTTCACTCTTGAAACCCTTATCGGCAGAGATAATGTAGTATTTATGAGGTTTTCCTTGTTTACTACAGATGCTGATAAGCAGCTCTGGAACCAACAAACTGTCAGGCTCCCTTTTTTTCTCAGGGGCTGACTAATTAAATAACTGGTTGAACTCTCAGTAACTGTTCTGAAAAATGCATGCAGCGATGGCAAAGTCACTGTGCAAAGAGGTGTGGGATTAGATCTCAGCAACAGGACTGATGTGTTCCTCCAGCGGAATGCTGAGTGGGACACCGGAGAGGTAGGAGAGTTGGTCATTAATCCAGAAGACAGTCACTGGTGAAGTCAAGTGATCTTTCTGCTGAAACTAAATGTATGGCATAGTGTGTGGATCCTGCCAGCCTGAAGAATCGCTTGCCTTTTGAAGTCGTAATAATAAAACGAACATTATAGCATAGCTGGTTGGGGCAGGAGATAGTCTGATGTTCTATCCCTCCAGCCTGGAGAGCTAAGCATCTCTGGATGCCTCCCAGGAATTAACAGAAGGGGATCTTGATGGATTTTTGAGGAACTAATGAAAGATAGATAATTGACATTGGCAAAAGTGCACGTTCCAAGCCAATATGCATAGAACCCCTCATTACTAATGTGTCTTTTCAGTGTGCAAACAAGAGTGGGGCAGGAAGAGCTCCTTGTGGCCAGCAGGAAAGATCTCTGATTTTGACTGATGATCAGTTTGACAGGATTCCAGAATGGTGCCGTGTGCACCCATGAACTAGGAGACGATTGCTTTAGTAGGATGTTTTCTTTCATTTGGGGACAAGACAAAAATCGAAAGCCTGATTCTCCTCTGCTACACTGGCCTAATTCCATTCAGTGGAGTTGTTCCTGATTTACACCAGTGTAAGTGAGAGGAAAATCAGACAATACATATTTGAAAAATGTAAATTTTTACCTGAGTCAGACCTCAGGTTATGAAAAAAACAACAGGAGGGGTGTCCTCCTCTCTAACTGACAGCCACAGCTAACCCAACTGTGCCCTTGACAGCGTCACAGTGAGATTTAAATTGACTCACTGAATGAAGTGAGATCATTACAAACTGCTGTACTAACATTTAAAATGACAGATCTATCGCGGTCCCTTCCAGTCCACACTTTTATGATTCTGTGATTCTGAGGAAGGAGTTAGGTAGTTTAGGAGATTAGCAATACAATACAACACCTTTCAGCCATCAGTCGCTGAATATAACCCAGATCAGGTTGGTAGTGAACAAAATGTGACAGCATCTTAAATCTGTTCAGTGGCCTGTGTGATATGATATTACCTCACCCACCTTGCCTCAGACAGATATTGCAACTGTTCTGTGGGTACATGGACTACTTCACTCTTCCCAATGGAGCTACTCCAGATCCATGCTAGAGTAACTGATCCAGAGCATGATTTTCCCAGAAAAACCCGAAGTAATAATTCCTCAGCATAATTTGTTAGGACATAGCCTAAAAGAGAAATTAATAGAAAAACACAAGTAAATAAGAAAAGAATTTTAAGATATAAAATCATTAACAAAATATATGTTGACAGGTAAATACATTGAAAAATCTGTTCATAATCAATTCCTCGTTCACTTAGCAGTTTCAATCTGGGACCCTGCAATTCCCCTGCTACAAGATGATGTGCAAAACACAGTAAGAACATAAGAACATATGAACGGCCATACTGGGTCAGACCAAAGGTCCATCTAGCCCAGTATCCTGTCTTCCGACATTGGCCAATGCCAGGTTCCCGAAAGGGAATGAACAGGTAATCATCAAGTGATTCATCCCCTGTCACCCATTCCCACCTTCTGGCAAACAGAGGCTAGGGACACCGTCCCTGCCCATCCTGTCTAATAGCTATTGATGGACCTATCCTCCATGTATTTGTCTAGTTATTTTTGATGCAAGATCAGGAGCAGAAGCGTACAAAATCTAGTAACCTCCTGGGAGAAATCTTGTTGAGGTCTTTCTTTTGCTCAGTATGGGAGGTGCTGAGATATTGCAGTGATGGGTGCCAGAGAAGAACCTATGTAGATTGATAGGGTCTTGATCTATTTTAAGAAGTAGAGAATTCATCATTCATTCAGCATCACAGAAAAGACATTTTCTGGTCATGTCAAATAAAAGGACCTTCAATTCACCTTTTAAATGCAACATGATGGAGCTTTGGAAGCCAAGCGTATAGTGGGTCAGGGCGCATTTCTGCAGAATGCTTTTCTGTCTTGCTACACAATAGGCTCCGATCTAGTTGTGTAAGCAGCATTGACACATTTCTGGCGCGGGCTAAAGGAAGCTGACCCAACACACGCCGTAAGTCTCCAAAAAGTATAGTGGCACTGCTTGTGGGTGTTCTCGAGGGCTCTTTTACTGATGAGGCACAGGTGTAACAGGGACATTCTCAAGGAGACATTTGTTACTTTGAAACATAAATAATATCTCTCAACTTCTAACTTGCATGGAACAACTACAGAGAAATGTCCGGGCTTGGACGAGCCAAGAAAACATTGCCAATTTGGCAGTTAATCATATAAATAGTTATGCAACCCCTATTTATATTAATTACAAATATTAGGGGATTGAAGCCATGTGGCTCTAAATCAAAATGGAGGGTAGTTAAGAAAACAGCATTAGAACTGTTTACATTCAGAAACGTGAAACTTAGCAATGGACAAAGTGAACAAAATAGATTAGAACATTTGAGGATGGCAACATTCCATGGACTTATAGGACTGAGAGATTGGAAAGCCATGAAGGCCTAGCTCTCTGCCAATACAGAATTGTTCCCCACAGTGTACTGTAACACATCCACAGCTGTGTAATGTAATGTACTGGTTAGAGCTGGTCAGATTCTTCATTGCAAATAATGGACCTGATTCTTCATCGCATGGCACCTTGGGTCATCAATTACAATTTGTAAACTGAGTATAAAGCAGGTGGAAAATGCTGCCTCTGATCTGATAGCATTTTATAGTCACTTTGCACTTTCTGTGTGTAGAGGGAAATGGCAATACGAGGTATAAGGCATCAAGGATCGGGCACATTGTTGTGAATTTAACCCTTTTTTCTTGCGTCTGATGAAGTGGGCATTCACCCACGAAAGCTTATGCTCCAATACTTCTGTTAGTCTTAAAGGTGCCACAGGACCCTCTGTTCCCTTTTTTCTGTTTGCAGTTTGTTTGTGAACCGATCCTGATTTCTGCAAATATGCTATCTCTTTGCAGTAATTCGTCATATCGTTCATTCCAATGTTAGCTTATTTCTATGGCTTATTCGTAAACGGTTCCCTTTCACTGTTCTGTATATAATGCTGTCTGGTTGGTCAACCTAGTCACATGGTGTTGTTTTTGCTTCATGACTGAGTTACTAAAAAACGTTTAAAGCTGAAGGATAAGAACTCTTCAAAGAGATAACGGTTCATTTCTAAAAAGCCTAACCAACCCTTTCCCCTCCCTTTTTATTACGTACATTCACCGTGCTTTGGGAGCCTACCTGGTTGTCCCTGTGACCCAGGGACTTCTCAGTGTCACACCATACTGTTACTCACTTCAGGCCTGACACATTCATTGCCCTGTCATAATCTGTTTCTAAAAGGTGTCATGTAAGGTATCGTGTGCAAACTGATAACATGCTGGTCATTGATATTGTGTGATGTAAGTATGGGCGGTGCATAAAGAATTATACATGTGTGCTGGGAATATATTTTTAAAAGATATTTTGCAAGATAAAGTGCATAAGCCCAGCATCCATTCACACACTCACACAGCCCAGCTTGGCCATCCTGAGGCTTTTTCTACACTTGGAGCTGGGGGTGTGATTCCCAGCTCACATAGCTACACCAGCTTGGACCCTGGGGAATATGCTGGGGTCTCCCACTGCCCATGCTACCAAGGCTACAGTACTATTTTTAGCATGCTTGCTCAATGAGAGCTACTGCAGGTATGTCCGCATGAGCTGGGAATCACGCCCGCCACTTCATGTGTAGACGTAGTCTGAGAGAAAGCCACAAGAGGGCCTGGGGCCCTGGGCGGGCCCCAGGCACCAGCAAAGGGAGCAGGTGCCTGGGGCGGCCAATAGAAAGGGGCGGCACTCCGTCCGTTGTCGGCAGGGCTGGCTCCAGGGTTTTTGCCGCCCCAAGCAGCAGGAAAAAAAAAGAAAAAAAAAGCTCCACATCGCCGCTTTCTTCTTCAGCGGCAATTTGGCAGCAGGTCCTTCCCTCTGAGAGGGACAGGGACCCTCCGCCGAATTGCCGCCGAAGAGCCCGACGTGCCGCCCCTTCCCCTTGGCTGCCCCAAGCACCTGCTCGCTCAGCTGGTGCCTGGAGCCGGCCCTGGTTGTCGGGGCGGCACGTCCAGGTCGGCAGCACTTCGGCGGCAGCTCCATCGGTCCGCTTCAATCTTCAATGGCAATTTGGCAGCGGGTCACTCACTCCCTGTCTTCCTCTTCAGCGGCAACTCAATCGGGTTTTTTTTTTTTCCCCGCCTCTTGGGGCGGCAAAAAAGCTGGAGCTGGCCCTGCTGGGGCCTGGCTCAGCTCAGCGCATCTGAGAGAGACAGAGGCAGGGATACAGCCCAGCTCAGACTAACTGAGCGAGAGAGAGACCTGCAAGGGCACAGCCCAGCTCAGCCCATCTGAGGGAGATCCACAGGAGTAGTTGGGAACAGCAATAACAAGGAAAGTCCAGCATCTCCTCTGTAGCCCCAGGATGGTGCATGCTCTCTCCAGCCATGTGTGGGCGCTGTGAGGGGATGGACCCAGCCAGGACAGATGGGATTTTTGGAGAATTTAGCTAGTAAATTTGAAGACTCTCTATTGACTGTGTGAACTGAGATTTTTTCAGCAACTCATAACTTGGGTATATGTAGGTAAAATATCCTGGGGACAGCAAAAGGCACATCCCCGATGCCAAGTCGACCAGCCTGCCGAATTTCAAGTCCCTGTTCCAAATCATGGGGAAGTTAAGAGTTTCTCAGTGAAGTGATTTTAAGAATGTTGTTGTCGTGGTTTATAAAACCAATGTTTGTTTCTTCTAATCTTATTCGGAGAAATGGCTGAACAGTTTTAGCTGAAGTTTTCCAAAAAATTCAGACACCCAGGAAATTTCAGTGCATATGATTGTCTGGCAAAGCTGTAAGCCACTGAAAACAGGGTTGTATAATGGGAAGCATCAGGCAACCTTCACTGTAGATGGAGCTGCCAACACTGCCTGTAATAATACTACAGATCCTACACAGATGCTCCGATGCTACCGTGATGATGATGGCATAAGAACCTATATAGACTAAAATAACAGTATCCTTGGAGATTTTATGATTTATACGCAGAACAACTGCTATTACTGAAGCATAAGATTCAGAGCTCTATGACTGACATCTGTTCGGAAAGAGCTTCCTTGTAACTTGTTGTCAAAACACCCTTGGCATCAGCAATAGCAACAGTGACAGGTATTACATATTAGTTTATTTTATTCAGAGGTTTGTCATTTTCACAGCTTGACCCGGGGTGGCTAAGTTCCTTGGATAAGCATAACACTCATTCATCATTCGTGTTTATAACATGACACATAGCAAGACCACAAACAGAAAGCGGCCTTGTGGTAGCTATTGCATTGCCATATGTAGAGACGTGTTAATACCACTCGAGATATGTCGTACCTGTGATTGAGGGCCAGATTTTGCAAGGTGCTGAGAACCCGACAGATAATAGGAGCTGAGGGCGTGTGGCATCTTGCAGGATGAGTCACACGGGTAATTGTACACGGTATCATTTCAGAAGTGGCATAGGATGGATCACAATATCAAGCTTTGCTGGAGATTTCTGCTGGTTTGAATGTTCTGCTTCTTATTCTGGTTTCTTACCCATGGTTGATTTTTTAAGATCGAAAAAAAAATTTCCACTGAAAAATCCAGCTTCATCAAAAGCGAACTGCTTCTTGGAAATGGCGTGATTTTGACAAACATTTTCAATGGGAAAATTCAGGTCGAAATACATATTTTCATTTCATTTTGAATCACAATTTTCATTTTGTTTTGGATTTGGATTGTCAATGTTTGAATTTTTAATGTGACCCTCATTTTCTCTCCTTTCTCTCCCCCCACCACCATTAGCAAAGATGGGAGAAACTACAGAAAGAAAAAAAAGGAGAAGAAACATTTCCCCCCCCATTTTCCCCACTTTTTCTCACCTTTTCCAGTAGGAAAGGGGGGTGGGGGAAGGAGATGGCAAGAATATGGGAGGAATGGGGAAAAAAGAGATTTCTTTGCATTTTTTCTCCCTTTTCTACTCCCACTTCCTCCTTTTCCTATGGAAAAAAAAAGAACAGAAGCAGGAACCACCACCACCCCTAAAAAAAATTCAAAAACTGAAAATTGCAATGAAACAAACATTTTTGTTTTCAATTTTTTATGAAAAGAAATCTATATTTTTTGTGGGGAAAATCTTACATTTCTGTTTGTTACAAACATTAATTTCCCACTGATATTTAAACATCTCCCTCCTGCACTCCCTGATGCCAATCCTGCACAGAGCCAGCCAAGTACAGAGGAGCTTGCATGGACCCGCCCCAAAGGGATGGGTTTCACTCGGTGCAGTTACCCTGATAATTCCCCTTTCCCAATGTACCAAAGTAAAGACTGTGGCAGGTTACTGCTTGGGGAAGTTATGCAGAATCCCATCTGCTGCATTAACGCTTTCTTTGCTAGCAAGATTGCAGGAGTCAGAGTGCGGCAGAGGCTCTGCCTAAGGGTAGGGAGTTTGTCTGTTAGTGTAATTTGTTTAATTTACACTATAATTCAAGTCCAGGAACAGAGGTGGACACAGACAGCAGGCAGGCAAACCCTTCATTCAGGGATCTGAGTCCAAAAAACAAAGCCCTGTTCCCAGGAAGCTAATCTCTTCCCCCGCCCCCACATATGGCTCTAATTAGAGAGGTTAAGGCAGAGAGCAAATTTTCTTGCTGCTTGCCTCTGCTCTCCTGAAAACTGCATCACAAAATTATCAAGAGCACAGCATTTCTTATGAGACTGTACACAGTTCACACACTAAGAAAAAGATCTTGTAAATCTATGTGTAACAGTGCCAGTTGGTGATTCCAGTCACAACATTATTCCTTCTTTGTATAACAGTAGTGCTTAGAGGCCCCAACCCAGATCAGGGCCCCATTGTGCTGAGCATGGCACATCCGCATCATTTTCCCTCCTGATGTCAGTCTTGTCTATTGAAATTGTAACCTCTTGGGTGCAGAAACTGTTTCTGACCTAGGCACAGAGAAGTAAAGTAACTTGCCTGAGGTCATACTACAGATCCAAAACTAGAAAATAAGTCTCCTATCTCCTAGCCTAGTGCCCAGTCTACCACACCACACTGAATTGTAGTACCAGCCCTGCCTATGACACTGACTCTCTCTGTGCCCTTGAGCATGCCAACTAACTTCTCTGCCTCAGTTCCCGCCACATGTAGAAGGGAGATAATAAAGGAATAATGCAGAAGGGAGATTTAACATAGACATTTTTAAATCAGCAGGTCCAGATAACTTGCATCCAAGAGTTTTAAAAGCACTGTCTGAGGAGTATGTTGGACCATTAATGTTGATTTTTCAGTATATCTTGGCACATGGGGGAAGTTCTAGAAGAAAGACAATTTTGTGCCAATTTTTACAAAGGGTAAAGAGGATGACTTGGGTAATTATAGGCCTGTCAACTTGACCCTGCTCCTGGGCAAGATAATGGAGTGGCTGATATGGGACTTGATGCTTAAAGAATTAAAGTAGGGTAATATAATTAATGCCAATCAACATGAGTTGTGGAAAATAGATCCTGTCAAACTAACTTGATATCTTTTTTTGATGAGATCACAAGTTTGGTTGATAAAGGCAATAGTGTAATATGCTTAGAATTCTGTAAGGTTAGTACCTTAGTACTGCACGACATTTTAATTAAAAAAACTAGAATGATATAAAATTAACATGGCACACATTAAGTGGATTAAAAACTGGCTAATTGATAGGTATCAAAATGTGACTGTAAATGGGGAATCATTGCTGAGCGGGTGTGTTTCCAGTGGGATCCTACAGGGATAACTTCTTGCCTCTATGTAATTTAACATTTTTATTAATCACCTGGAAGAAAACATGAAGTCGTCACTGCTAAAGTTTGCAGATAATGCAAAAGTTGGGGGAGTGGTTAAATAATGAAAAGGACAGGTCACTGATGTGGAGCAATCTGGATCAGTTAGTAAACTGGGATCAAGTAAACTATGCATTTTAATAGAGCTAAATGTAAATGTATACAGCTGTAATAATCTAGTAACAAAAAATGTAGGCCATATGCAGGGGTGCTGGAACAATTTTTATAGTAGGGGTGCTGAGAGCCATTGAACCAAACAGTAAATGCTGTATATGATGGAAACCACTTCAAGCCAGGGGGTGGGGCAGCACCCCCATGACCCCTAGTTCCAGCACCTGTGGTCTGGAGAACTCTATCTTGGTAAGCATCGACTGAAAAAGATTTGGGGGTCGTGATGGATAATCAGCTGAACATGAGCTCCTAGTATAACACTGGGGTCAAAAGAGCTAATGTGATCCACGGCTGCATAAACAAGGGAACCTCAAGTAGGAGCAGAGAGGTTGTTTTTACCTCTGTCTCTGGCACTGGTGTGGGCACTGCTGGAATCCTGTGTCCAGTTCTGGTGCCCACAATACAAGAAGGATGTTGATAAATTGGAGAGGGGGTCAGAGAAGAGCCACGAGAATGATTAAAGGCTTAGAAAACCTGCCTTATAGTGATAGATTCAAAGAGCTCAGTCTATTAAGCTTAATAAAGAGAAGGTTACAGGGTGACATGATCACGGTCTATAAGTACTTACATAGGGAACAAATATTTAATAATGGGCTCTTCAGTCTAGCAGAGAAAGGCAATACATGATCCAGTGGCTGGAAGTTGAAGCTAGACAAATTCAGACTAGAAATAAGGCATAATTTTTTAATAGTGAGGATAATTAGAACAATTTACCAAGATCGTGGTGGATTCTCCATCACTGACAATTTTAAAATCAAAACTGGATGCTTTTCTAAAAGATCTGCTCTAGGAATTATTTTGGGGAAGTTCTATGGCCTGTGTTATGCAGGAGGTCAGACTAAATGATCACAGTGGTCTCTTCTGGCCTTGGAATCTATGAATCTATAAAAAAGTTACCTACCTCATATAAGAGATGTGAGGTCTAAACATGTATGAAGCACTATGAAAATATCAGGTGTGAATGCTGAATGCAGTCTACAAAGGAAATGGGGGATGCTGGCACGTTGGTATGCTACCTAGAGCCCCAATATTTACCCGGGGGGGCGGGGGTTATTCCATGATTCTATTAGGCCCGTGAGATTCAATAAGATATTATGGCATTTCCAAGACATATTGGAGGGATGGCACTGGTAGTGATGGACATGAGACATTTCATAGTCAAAGCAAATAACTTACCACTGAGCTAGTCATACAGAATCACACCCCATTTTGGCTAGAGTTGTTAGAAAATGGATTTCTGTTTTAAATTTGAGGATTAGTTGTAGCAGATTTAGGGCTTAAAATAACATACGTATTTTAGATTTATTTAAGAGCCTTTGACTCCCAAACACTTAGCTTTAATAGATGGTTTTCTGGGCAGATGTGTCTTTCATTTTTCATCGCTATTTTACATTCTAGCACTTGAACAGTTCACGCAGGGGAAACCTGCCTTTTTCAAAAGCTGAACTTCTGTTGCTGCTCAAATGATGTTTTCTTTTCTTCCATTCCTGGAGCAAGTTTTTAGTCACAGACAACTCTGCACTTAAGACAATTCAATTGCCTGTCATTTAATAAATGAGAGTTTGAAATAGCTAATTCCCGATGCTACCCGGCCTATTGCAAGGATTGAGTTCCAGATGTTCATGGTAGCACTCTGTCTTTTGCTTTAGAAGATTTTTTTTAACGCAAATATATATATATATTTTTGGATTTAGTGCAAGGAAAAAGTGCTGCACCTAGAGACTGAGATGTGATTTGCCAGAGCACTCAACATTGTCCTACCTTTGCTCCCACTGAAGTCAGATGGCTACCCTGAAGCTCTGATCATCTACTGGAGAGGTCCAGCCTGGGCAGTAGCAAGGGAAACGCTCTCTGTCCTAAACCCTGTCCTGGAAGGAATCCTAATGTAGATGAGAAGGGAGTTCAGTCTTCATAGATTCATAGATTCTAGGACTGGAAGGGACCTCGAGAGGTCATCGAGTCGAGTCCCCTGCCCGCATGGCAGGACCAAATACTGTCTAGACCATCCCTGATAGACACTTATCTAACCTACTCTTAAATATCTCCAGAGATGGAGATTCCACAGCCTCCCTAGGCAATCTATTCCAGTGTTTAACCACCCTGACAGTTAGGAACTTTTTCCTAATGTCCAACCTAGACCTCCCTTGCTGCAGTTTAAACCCATTGCTTCTTGTTCTATCCTTAGAGGCTAAGGTGAACAAGTTTTCTCCCTCCTCCTTATGACACCCTTTTAAATACCTAAAAACTGCTATCGTGTCCCCTCTCAGTCTTCTCTTTTCCAAACTAAACAAACCCAATTCTTTCAGCCTTCCTTCATAGGTCATGTTCTCAAGACCTTTAATCATTCTTGTTGCTCTTCTCTGGACCCTTTCCAATTTCTCCACATCTTTTTTGAAATGCGGTGTTCAGAACTGGACACAATACTCCAGCTGAGGCCTAACCAGAGCAGAGTAGAGCGGAAGAATGACTTCTCGTGTCTTGCTCACAACACACCTGTTAATACATCCCAGAATCATGTTTGCTTTTTTTGCAACAGCATCACACTGTTGACTCATATTTAGCTTGTGGTCCACTATAACCCCTAGATCCCTTTCTGCCGTACTCCTTCCTAGACAGTCTCTTCCCATTCTGTATGTGTGAAACTGATTTTTTCTTCCTAAGTGGAGCACTTTGCATTTGTCTTTGTTAAACTTCATCCTGTTTAACTCAGACCATTTCTCCAATTTGTCCAGATCATTTTGAATTATGACCCTGTCCTCCAAAGCAGTTGCAATCCCTCCCAGTTTGGTATCATCCGCAAACTTAATAAGCATACTTTCTATGCCAATATCTAAGTCGTTGATGAAGATATTGAACAGAGCCGGTCCCAAAACAGACCCCTGCGGTACCCCACTCGTTATGCCTTTCCAGCAGGATTGGGAACCATTAATAACAACTCTCTGAGTACGGTTATCCAGCCAGTTATGCACCCACCTTATAGTAGCCCCATCTAAATTGTATTTGCCTAGTTTATCAATAAACTAGGCAAATACAAAATTCATGGCCCAGTCATTCCTTGGACTCTGTGTTGAGGATGCCAAATGTGGCCTTGTTAGGGCTGAGAGTTTGGAGTGAAGTCAAACACCTTTGACCATCTGAGGAGGTTGAGTAGGGATGCTAACCTTGATTTTGTGGGTATGGGCCAAACTAAGGGTATGTAAAAAAAAACCCTCAGCGTAGCTAACCCTCATTAGCTAACTCAGGTTAAAATAGCAGTGAAGACATGGCATGTCAGCTTTTATCTTGGGATAGCAACCCCATTATAGGCTCCCCTATAAGCTTTGATGTGAGCTGCTTACTCAAGTTAAAAGCCCAGTTGCCGTGTCTTCACTTCAGCTGTAACCTGAGTTTGCTAACCTAAGTTAAGAACACATCTCATTTTTGCAGTGTGGACATACCCTAAAATCTCAAAGGTCCAAACAGCTCAGAACTCTGAGGGGGAGGGATGGGGTTTGAAATCCAGAGATGAGTTTTGTAGCTTGGGTCCATCTCTAGACACTAGCAAGTCAGATTGTACATGTAAACGCAAAGGTGCTGTCTGCCAGGTCATGAAATTCTCAGAACACGCCTCCTCTGCAAAATGTTGCTTTCTGGTCCATTGATGTGAATTGACTCTGTGTTGTGTGCCACTAGCCATAGTCCATTTCCAACAAAAAACAGAGTTTTCCCACTGGATTTTGCTGAAATATTTGCACACGTATTACAACCTTCCCACATGAGGCTGTGCGTGGCGAGAGACTGATCTATCCAAGCCGAGATGTTGTGCCTTGAGTTCATGCAGCTGACTTACGATCAACCTCGCTAATAAAATGTAACTTGTAAAGAAGACAGCTTGTTCCTGACAGCTCCAAATGCTTTGGCACAATTTTGTGGAAATACAGTTACTGATTGGACAGCTCTCAATTTGTTCCAGCTAGAGAAAATATGGGTTTTTTATTGAAAAAAAAATCCACTGCCATTGACCAGACTGTTGTTTAGTTCAAGATCATCTCTTCGGCCAGACAGTGTTGTGTTTATCGCAGATATAACTCAACCGATTGCCTAAAGCTCTGAGGTTAAAGATGGCCTATTGGCCGAAGTGTGAGACTGGGACCCAGTACCGCCTATGATTTGATTGCAGCTGTGATATCCATTCCCCTTTTGTCCTTGGGTTGTGGAAGCCCTCTGGCCTTTGTGGAACAGGGATCATGATAACTACAGTAGTTTCCTAACAAAGGCTTTGAGAGGATTCATTGATGATTGTAGATGAAAAATCTTGTAATCCTGATTCTGATTTACACTGAGGCTTTACTTTACCCCAATGTATACTAATTTTAAGGCCCCTTTACGTTGCCAGGGTGGTGTGCAGGGGCTTTGGCGTAAATGCACATCAAGCTCTGTGTTCTTAGTTTTCACCAAGGTGGCAGAGGGATCCCAAGGAAGGGCGCACTGCTTGGGAAGTCCAGCAAACTAATCCTGCTCTGCCACTGACTTGGTGTGTGTACTTAGCACAGGTTAGGGCCTCTCTCTGTGCCTCGGTCTCGGCACCTGTGCCTTGGGCATAATCATGCTGATCTATCTCCTGAGGTGGGGCGTTCGGATGAATTAATGTTTGTACAGTGCAAAGCATATACACAGCACTATGTAAGTGCTAAATATTACTGTAGTGTAAATACAGCCTGGGGAGTCTGAGGTTTCTGAACAAAGCACTGACTCACAATAGAGGTTGGGACTATGGGCTAAAAAAAAGAAAAGCAGGGGCTTAAAAACAGCTGAATAAAGAAATATAGAAAATGCATATGACAAAGAAGCTATTGAGTTCGCACAATCCAAGCCCTGAGCTAGCTGCAACGATGCATCATGTTCATCACCCAGGAGAACTGGGCCAGCGGGGAGCCAGGGGTAACAGCATGGGCAATGCAGTTAATGGAGGAGGCATGTTGGTGGATGGAAAACATCTGGTTTGTGTTTGAATTTAGATGGGCTATTTAACTCTATTACTCGGATTTGTATCTGTCTATTACTTACTCAGATTTATTAGCGTGGGGCTTTGACACCAAGGTCATGTAGGACTGGGACATCCTTGTGTGTTGGGAGCAGCAGAAAACTCCTAAGGATGGTAATAAAGTTGAAACAAATGCCTGCATGGGGAATCAGTCAAGTCTTTTACCTATGTGTGTGTTTGTGTCTATTTGTGAGCATGTGTGTGTGTCAGTGACTGTATATATTTGTGAGTGCGTTTCTTTTTTTGCGTTTGGGTTTGTGTGTCAGTGTGTGTGTCTGATTTTGTGTATGTTTGTGACTATTTCTGCGAGTGTGTGTGATTGCGTGTGTGTGTGTGTGTGTGTGTGAGGCTGTATGTGTGTATCTGATTGATTGCACGGGTATGTGTGAGTGTGAGTGTGCGTTTGAGTGTGTGCACGCACATGCATTTCCCTCACAGCCTTTAGTTCCAGGTCTGAATAAAGCGATGTGCCTGTGTTATACATTTAGATCCCTTTCCAAGAGGTAATGCAGCACACGGTATGCAGTTACACTGTGATGATTTTATTTATTTCTCACCGTGGCAGATCCAGCTAAGGCAGATTGCTCAAGCTTCAGTCTCAAACCCAAGGATATGTCTACGTTTAAAGCTCTACAGCCGTGCTGCAGGCAGAGCGATTCCCCAATGGGCAGTGTCGAGGGGAGAGCTGACCAAGGCAGGCAGCGGGGTTCAGGTTTAAGGTTAGGGTTTGCGTATCGCACCACTCGTGAGCTCGGCCGACATAAGCAACGAAGTGTGTGACCCTCTAGTCTAAACACAGAGTGACAGACACTCCTTGACCCAGAATTTACAGTCTAAACAGATCGGGCTGGAGGAGAAGTGACTTGCCCTCACAGCAGGTCAAAGGCAGAGCTAGGAATAGTACACATGTTCTCCTGGGGCGGCTCTAGCTTTTTTGCTGCCCCAAGCACGGCAGGCAGGCTACCTTTGGCAGCCTGCCTGCGGAAGGTCCCCGGTCCTGCGGATTCGGCGGCATGCCTGCGGGAGGTCTGCCGGTCCCGCGGCTTCAGCGTACCCACCGCCGAATTGCCGCCGAATCCGCGGGACTGGCGGACCTCCCGCAGGCACGCCGCCGAAGGCCGCCTGACTGCCGCCCTCGCAGGGACCAGCAGGGTGCCCCCCGCGGCTTGCCGCCCCAGGCACGCACTTGGTGCGCTGGTGCCTGGAGCCGCTGCTGATGTTCTCTCCCCTGCCCACTGGGTCAGCCTGCCACAGTACAGGAACTAATGCTTTTAACCCGCAACAGACACCCCCTCCCAAAGTAACTGTCCCCCTAGCAACCCTATCTCCACAGACACTGAGACCCACAGTCACCCTTACTGTCTTCTGGGGGCTGGGGTGTCCTGACCCTGTCCCCTGCTCCGTCCTAGGGATAGGTGGCCTCTCACCTGGCCTTCCCCAGCACCTTCTTTATAGGGTTGCCTGATAACACCCCCTCCTAAGCCTCTAATCCATAAAGGTCTGCAGGGAGCAGCAGCCCCAGCCTGACCCCATCAAAGGGCAATGAGAAAGGTGAAACACACCTTTTCACTGCTGCCAGCAGTGCTACACCAACCCCTGGGGCAGGCAGCACCCCTTACAAGGGTATGATCCAGTGGTTAAAAATCACTGGAGTCAGGACGCTTATGCTCTGTCCCCAGCTCTGACACTGACTCGTGTGACACGGGGTGTGTGAATTAACCACTCCATGCCTGCATCAGAAATGGGAATGATGTCCTTTCTGGTGCCGTGAATCAATGGGCAGAGAGAGGAGGGGTGTTTTGGGGTGTCTGCCCCTTCTTTTTATAGTTCTGTCTCCCCTTCGAGAAGCATTTCCAGCTGGGAGCAAGGCAACGGCAGTCTGTGTGGAAGGAAACTCCATGCTGTTTCTTTGCTAAGATGTAGAAACCCTACCCCATTTCCTGTCAAAGAATGGCCACTTAGCAGATAATGGTCCATCAGCCTTGCTGACACCTGGCTGAAGTGTCATCTTGCCCTTTGTCTTTGAGGAACTGGTTTGGCCATTCCTCAGACTTACCTGGGAAACATACTTTTAGTCATGACCTCAGCATGTGTTCATAACTTCACATATGTGCATTTTGCCATGACATTATTGATCAGCAAATGATGAGTCTCCAGATGATATCTCACAAGGCATACCTTATACAAAGATTATTACATCAGCGTGTAGGGTGTGGAACTGGGTACATTCCATCACAGTAGGATCTTTGCTGTTTGTTATTCTCGCCATCAAGGTTCATCTCACTGAAGTAGCTGGGCACCTCATAAACAATGACTTGCTTTCGTGTCATCTTTATGAGGCAGGTTGTATTAGCCACATTATATAGATGAGAAAACTGAGGCACGGGGAAGTAAGGCCAACATTTTCAAAAGTGACCTCTGACTTTGGGTGTCTGTTTTTGAGTGCTTGAGATATCTTGGGCCTGATCTTCAGAGGTGCTGCATCAATTAAAGTTTGTGGGAGCTGTGGTGGTGATCACCTCTGAAAAGCAAGCCCAAGTGATCTAAAACTGGGCACCCCAAAACAGAGGCCGCATGAGGAACATGGTTGTGTGCGACTGGCCTCAGATCACCCAGGAGGTCTGGCGGATCTAGGAACTGTACCCACACCGTCAGAATGCCATGCTAGTACTGCAGCCACAAGATCATCTGGACTCCTTTAGTGTCTCACTTGAGACTATTCAGACATCTGGTCAGGGAGCACAGACTGTCTGCATGACATGAACAGCAAAGAGTCAACACAAATAGTTTGCAAACAACTGATCGGCTGAAAGTATTAGTTCAACTGTTCTGGGAATCCCCAGGAACCCTGAATTCATACACCACTAGCAGAAGTGATCTGTGGACCCTCAAAGCTCTAAAATCATAGAAGTTTAGGGTTGGAAGAGACCTCAGGAGGTCATCTAGTCCAACCCCCTGCTCAAAGCAGGACCAATCCCAACTAAATCATCCCAGCCAGAGCTTTGTCAAGCTGGGCCTTAAAAACCTGTAACCTGTAAGGATGGAGATTCCACCACCTCCCTAGATAACCCATTCCAGTGCTTCACCACCCTCCTAGTGAAATAGTTTTTCCTAATATCCAACCTAGACCTCCCCCACTGTCACTTGAGACCATTGCTCCTTGTTCTGTCATCTGCCACCACTTTGAACAGCCTAGTTCCATCCTCTTTGGAACCCCCCTTCAGGTAGTTGAAGGCTGTTATCAAATCCCCCCTGACTCTTCTCTTCTGCAGACTAAATAACCCCAGTTCCCTCAGCCTCTCCTCATAAATCATGTACTCCAGTCCCCTAATCATTTTCGTTGCCTTCCGCTGAACTCCCTACAATTTGTCCACATCCTTTCTGTAGTGGGGGGCCCAAAACTGGACACAATACTCCAGATCTGGCATCACCAGTGCTGAATAGAGTGGAGTAATCACTTCCCTTGAACTGCTGGCAATGCTCCTACTAATGCAGCCCAGTATGCTGTTAGCTTTCTTGGCAACAAGGGCACACTGTTGACTCATATCCAGCTTCTCGTCCACTGTAATCCCCAGGTCCTTTTCTGCAGAACTGCCACTTAGTCAGGCGGTCCCGAGCATGTAGCAGTGCATGGGATTCTTCCATCCTAAATTCAGGACTCTGCACTTGTCCTTGCTGAACCTCATCAGATTTCTTTTGGCCCGGTCCTCCAATTTGTTTAGGTCACTCTAGATCCTATCCCCATCCTCCAGCATTTCTACCTCTCCCCCCAGTTTAGTGTAATCCGTGAATTTGCTGAAGGTGCAATCCATCCCATCATCCAGATCATTAATGAAGATGTTGACAGAACCAGCCTCATGACAGACCCCTGGGGCACTCCACTTGATACTGGCTGCCAACTAGACATCGAGCCATTGATCACTATCAGTTGAGTGAGTCCGATAGTGAGTCCGATCAAGCCAGCTTTCTATCCACCTTATAGTTCATCCATCCAATCCATACTTTTTTTTACTTGCTGGCAAGAATACTGTGGGAGACCATATCAAAAGCTTTGCTAAAGTCAAGATATATCACGTCCACCGCTTTCCCCATATCCACATAGCCAGTTATCTCATCATAGAAGGCAATCAGGTTGGTCTGGCATGACTTGCCCTTCGTGAATCCATGTTGACTGTTCCTGATCACCTTCCTCTCCTCCAAGTGCTTCAAAATGGATTCCTTGAGGACCTGCTCCATGATTTTTCCAGGGATTGAGGTGAGGCTGTAGGTCCCCGGATTCTCCTTCTTCCCTTTTTAAAAGATGGACACTATATTTGCCTTTTTCCAATCATCCGGGACCTCCCCCGATCACCACAAGTTTTCAAAGATAATGGCCAATGGCTCTGCAATCACATCAGCCAACTCCCTCAGATGCATTCGATTCAAACCCATGGATTTGTGCATGTCCAGCTTTTCTAAGTAGTCTTTAACGTGTTCTTTCACCACTGAGGGCTGCTCACCTCTTCCCCATACTGTGCTGTCCGGTGCAGCAGTCTGGGAGCTGACCTTGTCTGTGAAGTCCGAGGCAAAAAAAGCATTGAGTACTTCAGCTTTTCCACATCATCTGTCACTAGGTTGCCTCCCCCATTCAAAATTAAATAGTGATCGTTTCAAGGACTGCTAGTCAGCCAGCTGTAAGCAGGTGGAAGCCTAGGTTTAATGATGCTGAGACCAAATTGTTACTTAACTGAAACTAGAACAGTTTTTTCTCCCAATCCCCTTTAGTTCCTCTCAGATATTAGCTATAATTCATCATGCTTATGCCGTCTGAAGTTAACTTAACTCCCCTAGAATTCCATAAATAACACTTTTCCTGAATAGCTTATTCACAGTGTAAAAACGCCTTCTTCCTCAGATTTTTCTCTCCATAGAATGAAACCATATGAGCTGGCTGAGATTTCCATGGGCAGGTCTGGCAGCCTTTGCATATTTACTGGGGCTGTGAGATATAAATCAGAGCCAGGCCTCTCTCCAAGAGCAGGTTATTTGTTATCCGGATGAGAGTGTGTTAGTGGATCAGTCTTGATAAGATGTTTTGAGTCTAATTGCTCTGGGTAGGTAGGGTTTATATTGTTCTGTTCCGATTTCCATGTTCAATTGTATAATCTGTTTCTTTCTGATGTATTTTTTCACAACTGGCTAGGGGGCGTTCTGCGTGACAAATGTTCATTCAGGGGATATTTTAAAAACAACCCTAGAAGCAATTTCTCTCTATAATTTACAGTCGTATTTCCTTCTGTAAAGGCACCCATTGAGGTCACTAACAATAAACGTATTGACTTCAGTGGGATCCAGATCAGATTCTGGTTCAGGGCTCAGCTCTGTGATTCTTACTCACAGGAGTGGTCCTTGGGAAGAGTCCCATTGAAGTCAGTCGGACTGACTGGCACATTTCCGCAGGATCAGACTCTAATTCTTTAAGAAATCTTTAGCCATGTCAGAAGCAGAAAACATCCAGGAGAATAATAGGAGCACAGGAATTACCCTAGTGAATCAAAGGGGTCCATCAGCCCAGTATCCTGTTCCTGGACCCAGCCAGTACCTGATGCTTCAGAGGAAGAGGCCAGAAACCCCATAGTGTACAATATGGGGATGACCTGCCCACAGGGACATTGAGATATTTATGAATCTGTTCTGAACCTTGTCTTCTATAGACTCATAGACTTTAAGGGCAGAAGGGACCATCGTGATCACCCATTCTGACCACCTGCACACTGCAGGCCACAGAACCTCACCCACTCCTGAAATAGACCCATAACCTCTGGCTGAATTCCTGAAGTCCTCACATCATGGTTTAGAGACATCAAGTTACAGAGAACCCACCATTTACACTAGTTTAAATCTACAAGTGACCCATGAACCATGCCCCATGCTGCAGAGGAAGGTGAAACCCCACCACCACACCCCCTGGGTCTCAGCTAATTTGACCCAGGGGAAAATTCCTTCCTGACCCCAAATATGGCAATCAGTTAGACCCTGAACATGTGGGCAAGACCCACCAGTCAGATACTTGGGAAAGTATTCTCTGTAGTAACTCTGAGCCCTCCCCATCTAGTGTCCCATCTCCAGGCACTGGGAATTTTTGCTACTGGCAGTCGCTGATGGGCCACATGCCATCATAGGCAGTCCCATCACACCATCCCCTCCAGAAACTTTGTTTTCCTATCTCAGTTTTGAAGCCAGTTAGGTTTATTCATTGCATCATGAATAAATATTGATACAATTAGGGCCTGATCCTACTCCCACCTACACCAGATTTACAGCAGTCTAATTCCTTTAACTTCAGTGGAGTCACTGGGGATTTACACTAGTTTAAGTGAGAGGCCAGTAAGCCCATTATGCCCTGATTTTTACAGGTCTTGCACCATTCAGCATTGCAAGGCCAAAGTGATTTAGGAGCCAAAGTCTCATTTTCAAAATTGATTTGGCCATTTTAGGCCAGTTTATTAAAGGTGTTTTATTATTCATTAGTGAGATTTTCCAATGTGCTGAGACTCCAAACTCCCATGGATTTCAATGAGACAGAGGCATCCAGGAGCTTTTGAAACTCTTACTAGGTACCTGTGTGCAACTTTACATGACTAAATACCTTTAAAAATCTGCCCTTAGAGGCCAAAGGCCAAAAACGAATCTCATTTATACAAGTGTAAATCTGGAGTAATTCCATTGACTTTAACAGAGTGATGCCAGATTTACCTCTGTATAATCGATGGCAGATTTTTGTCCTGTATAATGGATGGCAGATTTTGGTCCTAGGGTTTATAATTTACAGAGTGCAAACATTAAAATGGATTATTATCTGTATGCAGTGTGACAGACCCAGACCAGTGGGGTACAGGAGTCTGGTAGAGGGCAAATATACTGGTCACTGGATGAGTAGTTTTCTGTTCCCTGAGTGACCAGAGCAGGAACCTGCTAGAACCAGTTAAGGCAGGCAGGCTAATTAGGATACCTGGAGCCAATTAAGAAGAAGCTGCTAGAATCAATTAAGGCAGGCTAATCAGGGCACCTGGGTTTTAAAAAGGAGCTCACTTCAGTTTGTGGTGCGAGTGTGAGGAGCTGGGAGCAAGAGGCGCAAGGAGCTGAGAGTGAGAGGGTGTGCTGCTGGAGGACTGAGGAGCACAAGCGTTATCAGACACCAGGAGGAAGGTCCTGTGGTGAGAATAAGGAAGGTGTTTGGAGGCGGCCATGGGGAAGTAGCCCAGGGAGTTGTAGCTGTCATGCAGCTGTTACAGGATGCACTATAGACAGCTGCAGTCCACAGGGCCCTGGGCTGGAACCCGGAGTAGAGGGCGGGCCCGGGTTCCCCCCAAACCTCCCAATTGACCTGAACTGTGGGTTCTCCCAGAGGGGAAGGTCTCTGGGCTGTTCCTCAACCCACATGGTGAATCTCTGAGGCAAGAAAATCCGCCAATAAGCGCAGGACCCACCAAGATAGAAGAACTTTGTCACAGCAGTTAGTACCTTGAGGCCTCAACTTGAGATCAGGGCCCTTAGTTGCTGTACACACACTTAGTGAGAGATGGTCCCCGTCCTAAACAGAGAAGGTGAGAGGGGAAACGCCTGTTTCAGCTACGCCCCATTGGCCCCAAGGTTCCCCATCTGCCACTGGAATTTAATCAAGAATTATCTCCCTGCAGCAGACCTCGGTGAACGTCCTTCCAGCCTGGTGAAAAGACCTCATTCGTGACATGGATTGCTGCTCTGTATTTTTGACCTAACAATTTCCCAATGAGACCTGGGGGGTTATTGAAATTTTCCATGGGAAAATGTCGATTTCGATGAAATTTTCCGATTTGTCACTGGAAAACTCTGAAATGAATCGTTTCATTTCTAACGGACATTTCGAAACATCAAAAATGGCAACACTTTGCAACAAAACAGTTTGTTTTGATCAAAAATGTCAAAGCTTTGCATTTTGACATTTACAAATCGAAAACTGTCAGAACTTTTCATTCTATGAAAATGGTCAATAGTTTGACTTTTCCTCACAAACCAACACTGAAATATCAGAATGTTCTGGAGGATGGAAATTCCATTCTCTGAACATCCTGTACATCCCATAGGATTGTAGAGGACTTTCTATAGTACACTATTGTTTTAATTCCCATTAAATTCCACAGCACCTTCCCATAAGAATTGGGGGCATTTAGATCTAAATCCAGATCCCGACTTTACCACCCATCCACATCTCTATGCCCAAAGTCCAAGGGCTGCAGCCTTTCACCTGTGTATGAGATTATTTATTTCATTCCTTTTTCACATGAAATTAGGCCTTTCCCCCATTACAGGAATATTTCCCCTGAAATCCAATAACGGGTCCCTTTCAGTTGCTTGTTTTCCCTTTGGTTTCCATTTTTGTTGGTTTGTCTGTTTTCCTTTGTAAGGAGATCCCTCAAATCCGCCCAGTGCTCAAACACCTTTTCTACCATTTGTTTTCCAAGGTGTAGGTCTGATCCTGCTCCCATGTTAGTTAGTGAGGTTTTGCCTTTGGCCTTCAGGACAGCACCCTGTGTGCGTATATTTCAACGGCTCAAAAGTACAAAGACAAAAAAGAAACAAAAATACCTTGAATGAGTTTGGTTTGGCAAGCGCTTCAAAGCCTCATATCTGATCAGAGTTGTTACCTCTGTGCTTTCACTAACCAACTCCACTGCAATTTACATTCAGAGGGTGTTAAATGAAAACTTTTATCTTGGCTTTCCGTCTCCCAAAGGAGCTGCTTTTTCCTGCCACTTTCACCTCATGCTACTTGTACAGAAACACCAGGGGAGATCAAAACTCTACATTTAACAGCTCCATTTTAAACCCGGTGTGTAAATACTCCTATTTGCAGGCACCATTATTAATGATGGACCATGCAGGAAAAGCCCTGACAGGCCAAACAAGAGGTGAAATATCACACTACAAGGAAAACATGAGCAATTGCAAAGGATCAGACGTGTCTGGGTTATAGCAAAGAGGCCAAAGCTGAAAAATATTTCAGCTCGTGGAACTAAAAAAATGGCCTTGAAAGGAATTTCACTATGAGCCACTGCAGATCATGTTTTGGTTAGGAAGGCAAGGTCTAGGGCTCCATCCGGCCAGGTCCTCAACTCTCTCTGATTAGTTATATATTACTAGCGCCTATGAAAGGCAATGGAAAAACCTCTGCTGGCTTCAGAGGGAGCTGGATCAGGCCCTGATATGGATTCATAAGGTCCACATATTTTTGCAGCATCAGGAAAGCCACAGAATCTATGAGCATTTGGTAATGAATGTGGTATGTAGATGCTCTACACACAAACCCAGACCGGGTGATCTCTTCTGGGGATTGTGTTCTAGAGTTTTGTACATGTAACAGGAGAATTACTGACTCTTTAAGCCACCGGAATTCATGTATCTTTGCCCTTGGATCCTTGCCCATCAGGAGCTGCCATAAACTTAGCTATGCCTTCTGTGTCTTTTCACTCTCTATCATTTCTACTTTCTGCTATAAGCATGGGTAAGGAAAACCCTCACAAGGTTATACAGAATCAGTGGGGGAAAGACATAAACAGATGCCGAGTAGCTCTATGGAAAATTGAAACCATGAGTGAAGTTCAGTGAAGTCAGTGTTCTCAGTTGGTAATGCTTCCCCCTGTTTGCAATGCTGTCTGATTTCTCAGGGCCTAGAAAACATATCTGGACAATTGGTGTGCTTGTTATTCAAAGGGAAGCCATTTATTAGTAATGGTTTGTTTCCATATCACATATCACCCCTAAAGTGTTTTGTAAACTACACATAGGATTCCAATGAAATGAAACCATCTCTGGGGAGGGGGTGAGGGCGGCAAAGCCACCTGGTACATAGCCTGGTGTGCAATAGCAAGGATGAGATATTTGGGCCCAATTATTATTATTTATTGTGATCATTGCTATCATGGTAAATATTAATACTTTACAGAGCCCCACGTCTGCTGAACAAGTCACTTGAAATTCAAATGGAGCGGGTCCCTGGGTTAAATGATTCACCCTAAAGAAAGGAAGTTGGTGGCTGAGCAAGGAACTGAATGCAGGTTTTCTGACTCCCAGTACAGTGCCCAACCCCCTAGACCATAATTTCTACTCCAAATACTCCAAACCTGACGCTTACATTACTGAGCTAACCCCTCTGGGATAATAATTCCATACAAACAAAGGCAAGGTTTTTGAATCAAAGGTCCTGGTCCTGCAATGGCTTAGGTATGTATTTAACTTTCAGCACATGAGCATGTCCATTGAAGTCAATGGGATTGGAGTACTCACACTGAAAATTAAGCATGTACACAAGTGTTTCTGGGATGGGAGAGACCAGGACTGTAAAAATATTGCATGAAATTATAGCATGCAAGTATCATTTGAGAATCCACGTGTGTTTCTGTACATACGTACACATGACTGTGTTTCAAGACCGTACATACAGCAGGGCAGTTAAGAGCATACAAGCTTAACATTAATTTAATATAGGTTTTTCTGTGGAATTCCCTTTGGGTCATAAATTCATAAATTCCAAGGCCAGAAGAGACCATTCTGATCATCTAGCCTGACCTTCTATGTAGCACAGGCCAGAGAACTGTCCCAAAGTAATTCCTTTTGAAGTAGAGCAGCTCTTTAAAAAACATCCAATCTTGATTTAAAAATTGCTGGTAATGGAGACGCCTCCATGATCCTTGGTATTTTGTTTCAATGGTTAATGACCCTAAATGTTAAAAATTTACACCTTATTTCCAGTCTGAATTTGTCTAGCTTCTAGTTTCAGCCATTGGATCTTGTTATAACTTTGTTTGCTTTGTCCCGGAAGTATTATTCACCCCATTTTAAAGGTGGGGCACTGGCCGACAGAAATTAACCTGTGTATTGTCCAATCAGCTGCTGAGATATGGGAACATTCTGATGTGCTCAGAGACATGTGAAATGTTTGTGGGTGTCAATGCTAATGTGAGTCTGAGGCCCCACAACCAACTGAAAACTGATTGAGGCTGAAAAAAGTGAGGGTCAAAGATGCCAAAATAAAAGCTACTAGCAGCAAAGCTTGAGGTGTAGTGGGAGTTGGATTTTTCACATCCAGAATGTTTTCTGTAACCTCTCTCTTATGAGTCAGCATGTCTGAGCCAAACAATTTGCAGTAGTAAAGGGGTGATGATGATACCAGATATGTGTGAGAGGGAGGTAAATGTGGATCTGGAATGAGGAATGCCACCGCAGTGAGAGACATCATAAAAGCCAGGTGCAGGGACAGGCACATTGTCTGCTTTCCATGGATCCAAAGAACACAAAATGTGTTGACAAGTTTCTTTGGCAGTAAGTTTTCCCTCCTACAACTGGAGCAGTGACCCAATCTCAGAGCTCTCAGGAATAGCAGAGCTGGATGCAATATAAATACCAAGTGAGTGAGATGGAAAGCTTCCCATTTAAATTGGAAGAAATTGTGTGCAGGCTGGAAAAAATAACCAAACGGGAGCAGGCCAAGGGGCAAAGGGCCCAGTTCTTTTCTCAGGCCCTCATGGGGGAGTATGATGCTGTTATGTCACACTCCTGAGATACAGGGAGGCGGTGGAGTCAGGGGCTGGAGCAGATGGCTTAGTGGTGGAAGCATCAATTCTGAAATGCCTATTTTCCTTGGCACCATGAGTGAAAATCTCAACTGGGGTAACTCATAGAATCATAGAATATCAGGGTTGGAAGAGACCTCAGGAGGTCATCTAGTCCAATCCCCTGCTCAAAGCAGGACCAACCCCAACTAAATCATCCCAGCCAGGGCTTTGTCAAGCCAGGCCTTGAAAACCTTTAAGGAGGGAGATTCCACCACCAACTCAGCTTTGTAAATGAGTCAGATTGAGCTAGTTGTCATTCATGAAACCTTTCCAAGCTTTTTCCCTCCCCTCTTTGATCAGCCCTACATCTCCAGTCATTATAATTTTGCAATAGGAGGGGATTGTCTCAATATCCATGGGCAAAATTTCACCTTTGTTCAGTGTTGCTATTTTGCCAGCTGCCACCTTTCAGGCCAGAGGTGGCTGCATTTAGAGCTGTGCAAACAACTGATTTTTTCAATTCAGTGCTGGATCCAAAAATTAAAATTACATTTTTTTTTCAGGTCAACCTGAAACCAAAAAAAATTCAGGAAATTTAAAAGTTGAAAAATAATTGTTTTGATTGAAAAAATTAAATAAAATGGAAGGACATTTCCTAAGCAAAAGTCATTTTGAATTGAGAAATTAAAAATGTTTTGCTTCAAAAAAGTTAAAATGAAACTTTTTGATATTTTAAAGATTTTCTTGGGGGGGGGTCCTTCAATCAAAAGAATTCAGTGAAATTGACATGAATTCATTAAATGTTTCAGTTGACCCAATCTGCATATTTCACCAAAAGAAAGTTTTGGCAGAAAAATTCCACCCAGCGCTAGGTGCATTTCATTGATGCTGTGTGTGTGGAATTAAAAAAATGCTTTGAATCAAAAGCTGTATATAACAATCCTGGAGCCTGAATGTGTTCTGAGGCTATGGGAGAAGCATTTTGTTTGCATTCTCCCCCACCAAAAGCATCTTTCCTTTGGTATTTGTCAGGAGAAAACTCCATTGTCTGTCACTCAGAACCCTGCAAAAGCTGTCAACTAACAGTTCTTCATAGCAAAAGTAGTATTTGTCTTTTACACCCTATATATTTCCCTCGGAGGATTTTACACCTGTGGATTAGAAAGCCATTTTAGACCTTGCCATTCAAGGCGACTCGCTGCTTGAAACAAAAGATTTAAAGCCCCGGGTTGAACTGTTAACAGGAAAATGTAGGAGTGGATTCCCCCGGTTTTCTTTCTTCTTTCCTGCTCCTTGTTTGTATTTATCTGCCTGGCTGCCTTTCTCTCCAGAGCACAGGGGTGTGTTTCAGTGTACTTTACTGCAGGTGAAGTGAAACCAGCAAACAGTGAACCTGGAGGAATTAAACCGGAAATGACCCCTGAAAAGGCAGATATTTTTATTGCTTCTGAGTGTCACCACATGGAATAATCTAATGCACCTTCAACACATGTGATATGCATTGTGTGTATTTTTAAGCATGCTGTACTTATGTACAGGCAGCCAGAGGAAGGGAAATGAGTTTAAGCAAAGAATAGAAAAGCAGACCAATCTAAAAACAGATATTTTCCACTCATGGGTTGCATTGTATCTCCTAGTTCTATTCGCCAGTGTAAGCATGTGGCTTTCTCAGAGATATTGAACCATGAGATGCTGTGCTAACTTCTGGCCCATCCCTCCCTCCTTTGATGCCAGTTACATTTTGCATAACAGCTCAATTTTCTTTAAGTCAAAACAGAAACAAACTCAGGTTTCTTTCATAATGAAACAACTGATTTCCCAGAACATCTCCCATGCAAACTGAGCAGCTACAGATGGTATCACCACACAGCTGGAGAGAAATGATGAGGTGTAGGCGGGGTTTGGGGTGGGGGGAGAGAGGTGCTTTCAGAGGAGATTAGAAAACAGGTGGCGATTCAGTGAGATGGAATGATAGGGGGCAGCTGTTCCAAAGCATGGGAGCTGTAAAGGAGAAGGCTCTTGCACCAGCAGGGGTCAGAGTGGCAAAAGGCACAGAGAAGCAGCCAGTGCTAGAGGTGAGAAGGAAGAGAGAACTGATCTGTGATGTAGGCTGGAGCAACTCAAAAAGGAGTTTTAAAAACAGGCTGAAACAATACTCTGGATGGGCTTGAACCGGGGGCCTCTGGGTCTTTAAAAAAAAAATGAAAAAGCACAAAGCTCATGTACTTGAACTAAAGGGCCACAGGGCTGGTGCTACCATTAAGGCAAACTAGGCGGTTGCCTAGGGCGCCAAGAATTGGGGGTGCCAAAAAGCCGTGCCCCCCATTTTTTTTTACAGAGTTCCTTGGCCTGGCTGCTGGCAGTGCGCTGACATGTGCGGCTCAGACTCCCTCTCCCAGCGCAGCGGCCGCTCCACTTCTCCCGCCTCCCAGGCTTGCGGCGCCAATCAGCTGTTTGGTGCCGCAAGCCTGGGAGGGAAGGAGAATTAGAGCGGGGGTGGCGTGCTCGGGGAGGAGGCGGAGCAGAGGTGAGCTGGGGTGGGGAGCTGCCACGGCGGGGCGCCTCAGGGCGGGGGGGAGCTGCCGCGGGGGGGGGG
>NW_020664753.1:509459-555413 GCF_002925995.2 Terrapene triunguis | reverse complement strand
AAAATGCAAGTAATTATTTTGAACCAGGCTTGTGAGCTCTAGTCCTGGCTCTGAATTTCCTGCATTACCCACTAGCCCAAATGAGATGGCCAACATCTTAGCTGACACACTGGGGACTGAACCAGAGATCTCTGGAGCTAAAAGCATGAGCAATTGTCACATTTTGTGGTGCAATCCAGACCAGTGAGGGGTTGTGTCACCACCTGCCTTGCAAGCTGGGGTGCATCACCATGCTCTGCTGTTATAGCTCCCAACCTGGGCTACTCACAACCATCCAAACAGCATGCAGGTCACATCCCGAGTGGCTGTTCCTGAGACAGTGCCGGCCCATCAGCTCTGACCCCAGCAGCATGTCTACAGTCACACTCTGGCTTCCCTTCCCCCTCCCCCCCGCCCAAGAGATCCTGACCAAGGAAAGGGTCAGCCACCATGTTGCTGGAAGAAGGGGGATGGGGGTGAGAAAGCCCATCCTAAGAAAGTCTTGAACCAAACCTTGTTAGAATAAGTTTTAGACTTTTCGATGCAATTTCATTTATGGTAACCATTTCTAACGTTAAGTGAATCCAAGAATAAGAGAGTAAGTCCTATCTTCTTTTGTTAATAAACCTGTTGTATTTCATCTAAACCAGCAGTGCTGTGTTTGAACTGAACTGTTTGATAACTCCAGTTAACGTAGCAAACTGTTGAATATTGACACATTACAGGAGCAATGGATCTTAATACCTAGACTGCCCAGGAGAGGGCTGGACTGTGCAGAACACAGTCTTGTGGGAAAATCTGGGACTGGGAGTGTGCTGGGGTCACCCTGCAGGTAGTAACCCAGGCTGCTGGAAGCCAGAATGTGGCTGGTGTGTTGCTGTCAGGCTGCTGGGGTCAGAACTGCCGGACCGGGGCTGTGCTATACACACACTCAGGGTGTGACCTGCATGCTGTTTGGCTGTTTGTGAGCAGCCCAGGTTGGGAGTGACAACATCAAAGCATTGTGAGGCACCCATGGTCGTGGGGCAGGCTGCAACACAACCCCTCCTGGGTCTGGACTGGTGAATGTGACACTGCCCTCTCCACATATACACCCTTCCCAGTAATGTCAATGGGAATCCATCAGCAGCTGCAGAACTACTGTATCTGCTTAAAATGTGCTCTGGTTCCAGTGGGGGCTCTATTTCTCTTTGTGTGGCCACCCTCAGCTCCACTATTCAGCACTGCTCTAGCCCACATGGGATTTAGGGCCAGTGGGTCCACACCATGCATAGACCAGCCTGCTTCCAATCCACCCTTGCCACAACCAAAATGGACTCTCTTCTCTGCATTCCAGGCTTGCCCACCTGCGGGGCAGGGGTGGAGTTCACACATTGTGAAGTCCCAATAAAGGGGGTTCAGGTAACATAGAATGAAAAGGTTCTGTCCAAATTACTAGTACCATGTTCCCCCTGATTCATTGCTGACAGCTTTGGGAGCTAGTCCAGAAAGGCAGGGCAGCCCCTTGTTGGAGGAGGTGACAGGAGGGAAGGGGGAGGAGAGGACTCTGATGCAGGCCTCAGCCATGCTTTTTGACATTACCCACAGAACATAATTGGGACCAGGCCTTGAGTAATTTGCTTAGACTAGCAATAACACCCGCCGGGGATGGTGCAGAGCGTGGGGTGACACCAAGAGGTGACCGGGAATGGAAATGCTTTAATTAAATCAATATGAGTATCCCGAGTGCACAGAGCTAGCCAGTTATCTAAGCACCATCATCACACACTGGCAGGGAGAGAAGGGCTGCCAAACGTATCAAGTGGGAGACTTTCACATGCCTGGGTTACCACGTGCCCTGTTATCTCGACATTATTTAATCCCTTGATAATAATTTCCACGCTCAGAAAGCAACATGAGTTGTAAGTGACCTGGAATCATTTATCAAATCTGGAGACGTTGTTATTCTATTTTTGGCAGGGTTCAGCTCTTTGATTATGTGACCACAGATGTGTACATTGCAGTGGCTGCTGTTCCGCTCAGGCACTGCAGATGGGCCACCAGGCTTTTCTTTTCAAGCAAAGATGGAGCTTGTAATAAGTGGAATAGATTGGCGGCCCTTGGGAATAACCAGAGCTGGTTAAAAAATCCTCAGTGGAACAGTCGCTCAGAGGAAAACACTATTTCGTCAAAACCGAGACTTTTTGTGGGAATGTGTTGATTTTGATAAAATTTTTGATGACATTTTCTTTCTTCGCTTCAGCAATGTCAAAACATTTTATTTGGACTACCATTTTGATTCATTTTGTTTCAACTTTTAATACTACAATTACATTTATACTATATCAAAATATTATCTATTATACTTAGCATTTTTTATGCAATTATACTGTTTTGGCATTATTGTAACAAAATGATTTGATATGATCAAAACAAAATGCGCTAATGGTACCCAACTGAAATTATTCATAATTTCTGTTGTGTGGAAAATTTAAATATTTAAACTTTTCATTACAATTCTAAATGAAAACAAATTTCAAAATGTCAGAATTTCCTGCAGAACAGAAATTTCATTTTCATACCCTGTGCGGGACGGACAGCTCGGACTGTCAGCCCCGGGTCAGTGGACTTGGGCTGTCAGCCCCGGAGCAGTGGGGCTCCACCTGTCAGCCCCGCACAGGCAGGAGGGCTCCAACCATCAAAGGCAGCAATAGGTGATGTAAGCAATGCATTGCCTATGCGGACACTGCGTTGACCTAACTACATTGACCTAAGCGCTACGCCTCTCATGGAGGTGGAGTTATTAGGTTGATGTAGCAGGCGAGTTAAATTGGCGGGAGGAATATTGTAGTGTAGACACTTACTTGGAGCTTGTCTACACTACAAAGTTACGTTGACTTACTGTAAGTTGACATCCATTCTCCACAGTAATTAAGTTGGTTGTGCGTGTCCACACCACACTCATTGTGTCAGATGGACCTGATAGTGTAGATGCCTACATTATTGGGCTGACTGAAGGCGGCTTCCATTGACCTAAGTGAGTAGTGAAGACCAGACCACAGTTAGGTCGACATAAGATGCCTTATGTTGACTTAACTCTGAAGTGTAAATTAGGCCTCAGTTTAACCAGGTAAAGCATGGACACAATATTACTTACCTTCCTCTCATAAGTGCTGTGAGCTCACCAGAGAGAAAGTTGTTAAGAGCTTTCATAATCTTGTTACTACCTTTATTTCCTTCTCTTATAGATTTGAATCTATGCTTTCTCTGGAATGGAAGCTTGCCTGGCACTTTTCATAAGACCAGGGATTATCCTCAGGATCTGTCCTCTCGTACCACAGGCAGCTGTTTGTCAGTGGTGCTGGGTGTCTACAGTTTGTGAAGAGCTTCTACCAACAGGTTTAAACACAAGAACAAGGGGGCATTCAGTTTAATTAAATGATGGCAAATTCAAAACTGCTAAAAGGAAATACTTTTTCACGCAGTGTGTAATGAGACTGTAGAACCCACTGCCACAGGAAGTTGTTGAGGCCAAGAAATGAGAGAGATTCTTGCTATCTTGTGGATAACAAGAATATCCAGAGTTATCATAATGAATGACAGCTAATGAAGAGAAATTAAACCTCATACGTCAGGGATTAAGCCGATCTCTTAACTATTCAGTATTGGAATGAAAGCCTCTTGGGGGGCAAATTATCCCCAATATGCTACTGCACCTTCTTCTGATGCAGCTAGTATTAACACTGCTGCAGGCAGGATACTGAACTAAATGGCATGGCATTTTCTATATTCCTATGCTCTATACAAGTAAATATCAAAGTAAAATATTATTTCTTTATCCCATCACTCACCTCAAACTCTGTATCATGAGAGACATTTTTAAATTTATTTTTTAGAACATAAATCATCCCTATGATGGTGCCAAATCCCCACCGGTGGATAGTATAGTCACAGGGCTAGATAAACAGGTTATTTTACCTCTATATTTGGCACTGGTGGGACCTCTGCTGGAATACTGTGTCCAGTTCTAGTGTCCACAATTCAAGAAGGATGTTGATAAATTGGAGAGGGTTCAGCAAAGAGCCATGAAAACGATTAAAGAAAACATGCTTATAGTGATAGACTCAAAGAGCTCAATCTATTTAGCTAAACAAAAAGAAGGTTAAGGGGTGAGTTGATCACACTTTGTAAGTACCTACCTGGGGAACAAACATTTAATAATGCCCCTTCAGTCTGTCTAGCAGAGAAAGATCTAACAAATCCAATGGCTGGAAGTTGAATCTGGACAAGTTCAGACTTGAAATGCGGCATAATTTTTTAATGGTGAGAGTAATTCACCATTGGAACAACACTTCTCCATCACTGACCATTTTTAAATGGAGCTTGGATATTCTTCTACAAGAGCTGCTCTAGGAATTATCTGGGGGACCGTCTCTGGCCTGTGTTATACAGGTCAGACTAGATGATCACAATGTACCTTCTGGCCTTGGAATCTATGACTCTCTTAATCTGTGCAGTCCAGGTGTATCTATTAGCATCTCAGGTGCCACAAAATGCATGTGGCCACACTGGCTGCATAGAGGAGTCCTGCTCCAAAGATAACCTTGCTGGCTGCCATGCCAAACACATCATCTAGAAGAAAGAACCCTGCTCTAAAACTCCTGCCCTTCATCCCAGAAACTTTACTCTGGGCTTCGCCCTGCCATCTCCAATCAGAAACCACGTATCACCATTGGGCACAATGCACCACACAGAGCAAGAGCATTTTTCTGCCCACTAGTGCTAGTTAATTTGCCCCCAAACACAGAGGATTTGGGGAGTAACCGTGACCACTTGCGCAGTGAGTGAGGAGACAGCACTTCTGGTGGCCTCAGCCCAGTTCCCAGTAGCCATACTACGAAATCGCCCTCCTAGCAGGAATTGACTGACCCTGTGGTTGGCAGCCACAGCAGGGAGGTCAAGGGCTGAGTAGGCTGTGGAGCTCTTACAGCAGTGGTGGGTCCCTCTGGGTTCATCTGGAGACACCCTGGCAGAAAGCAGAGTCTGAGGGACGCTTACCCAGCTGTGACTGTTCCATGCTGCAACTCTGCGGTCTCCTGGGCTCTCGTCTTGGCTCAAGCACTGACAGTCACTTAAAATTTATAGTGGAAAAATGACCCTTGGCCAGCCTTGTTCTTGGTGGCACCAGCATAAAGTCTGTGTCACTGCACTGACACCAGGGCTGTCGTTCCAGACAACACAAGCTGGACCCAGATCTTTGGGTCTAGGCCCCACCCAAAGATCTAGAGGGGTCAGGAGGTCTAGGGATCAGGGGTTTTGTTCCAGCCTGTTAAAGAATGAGGGGTCAATTGTGAAAGGTGGCCCTGGCTCTGGGTTTGGATGTCCAACTCCCCCGAGTTGCTGGGATCTGGTTGGGCCCATCTCTGCTATCCAGTGTGATGAATTGCTGTGTCACGCCCAGGGAACTGTCACATGACTGACTAAATCAGAGAAAGGGGAAGAGGAAGAAACTCCAGTTAGGGCCATATGCTCACTCCTGAACCAAATGAGGCTGGTATATGTGGGAGGGGGAGTATGAGTTTACACTGCCTGAACCCTCTTCTTCCCAAAACCCCTGTTTTCAGTGGGGAAGGGGTTTGTCAGGGAGGCGGGGACAGAGCCTGGGAACAGATACACCTCCCCGGCCAAAGGGCTGAGCCTCCCCTTGAGGAAAATCCATGGTAAACTAGCATTGCTCAGGGTGGCAGGGGAGAACAACCCACAGCCACAGATGGGCCACCAGGCAGGAGTGGAGTGGTCAGGGCTCTGACTGGTGGGTCCAGCACGCCACATGGATTCCCCAAAACTGTTGGGATGGGGGCAAGTTTTTCCCATGGGTCTTTGCCTGTTTGTGGTTATGGATCATCCTCTCTGCCCCCGCCATGTGCCGATATCACCCCTTCCCCTCAGGGGACATAACATCAGTGTAACTGGCATAGGATCTGAGGTTAAAATAGGAAAAGAACAAGTTAAGAATTATTTAGACAAGTTAAGTGTCTTCAAGTCGGCAGAAATACATCCTAGAATACTTAAAGAACTAGCTGAAGAGATCTCTGAGCCATTAGCAATTATCCTTGAGGACACCTGGAAGATGGGGAAGATCCCAGAGGACTGGAAAAGGGCAAATATAGTACCTATCTATAAAAAGGGCAATAAGGACACCCCAGGGAATTATTGACCAGTCAGCTTAACTTTGGTATCCAGAAAGATAATGGAGCAAATAATCAGCCAATCAATTTGTAAGCACCTAGAAGAAAATAAGTTGATAAGTTACAGTCAACATGGATTTGTCAAGAACAAATCATGTCAAACCAACCTAACATCCTTCTTTGACAGGGTAACAAGACTTGTGGCTAGGAGGGCGGCAGTAGATGTGATATAATCCCAACTTTAGTAAGGCTTTTGATACTTTCTCACAAGACATTCTCATCAACAAACTAGAGAAATATAGCCTAGACAAACCTACTGTATGGTAGGTGTGCAACTGGTTGGAAAAAACATATTCAGAGAGTAGTTATCAGTGGTTCACAATCAATCTGGAAGGATATATCGAGTGGGGTCCTGCAGGGATCTGTCCAGGGTCTGAATCTATTCAATATCTTAATAAATGATTTGGATAATGACATAGAGAGTATACTGTGGAACTCATTGCCAGGGGATGATGTGAATGTCAAAACTTATAACAGGGTTCAAAAAAGAATTAGATAAGTTCATGGAGGATCAGTCCATTAGCCAAGATGGTCAGGGATGCTACTCCATGCTCTGGGTGTCCCTAAGCCTCTGACTGCCAGATGCTGGGACTTGCCAACAGGGGATGGATCACGAAGCATCTGGCATTGGCCACTGTCAGAAGACAGGATTCTAGGCTGGATGGACCATTGGTCTGACCCACACTACAAGAAGGATCTGGAAAAATTGGAAAGAGTCCAGCGGAAAGCAACAAAAATGATTAGGGGGCTGGAACACATGATTTATGAGGAGAGGCTGAGGGAACTGGGATTGTTTAGTCTGCAGAAGAGAAGAATGAGGAGGGATTTGATAGCTGCTTTCAACTACCTGAAAGGGGGTTCCACAGAGGATGGATCTAGACTGTTCTCAGTGGTACCCGATGACAGAACAAGGAGCAATGGTCTCAAGTTGCAGTGGGGGAGGTTTAGGTTGGATATTAGGGAAAACTTTTTCACTAGGAGGGTGTTGAAGCACTGGAATGGGTTACCTAAGGAGGTGGTGGAATCTCCTTCCTTAGAGGTTTTTAAGGTCAGGCTTGACAAAGCCCTGGCTGGGATGATTTAGTTGGGGGTTGGTCCTGCTTTGAGCAGGGGGTTGGACTAGATGACCTCCTGAGGTCCCTTCCAACCCTGATATTCTATGATTCTATGATTCTATGACCCAGTCTGGCCATTATTACGCTCTTACTTCTAAAGTGTGTGAATGATACCAAGCTGGGAGGGGTTGCAAGCTCTTTGGAGGACAGGATTAGAATTCAAAATGATCTGGACAAACTGGAGAAATGATCTGAAATAAATAGGATGAACTTCAATAAGGACAAATGCAAAGTACTGCACTTAGGAAGGAATAATCAGTTGCACAAATACAAAATGGGCAATGACTACCTCGGAAGGAGTCCTGCAGAAAGGGATCTAGGGGTTTTAGTGGATCACAGACTAAATATGAGTCAACAATGTAACACTGTTGCAAAAAAAAAGAAACCTCATTCTGGGATGTATTGGCAGGTGTGTTGTAAGCAAGACACGAGAAGTCAGGGCCACCGGGGGGGGGGGGGCAAGTGAGGCAATTTGCCCCAGGCCCCACAGGGGCCCTCACGAGAATATAGTATTCTATAGTATTGCAACTTTTTTTTATGGAAAGGGTCCCCGAAATTGCTTTTCCCCAGGCCCCCTGAATCCTCTGGGCAGCCCTGCGAGAAGTAATTCTTCCATTATACTGCACTCTGATAAGGCCTCACCTGGAGTATTATGTCCAGGTCTGGGTGCCACACTTTGGGAATGATGTGGACAAACTGAAGAAAGTCCAGAGGAGAGCAACAAAAATTATTACAGGTCTAGAAAACATGACCTGTGAGAAAAGATTGAAAAAACTGGGTTTCTTCAGGCTAGAGAAGAGAATACCATGGGCAGGGGAGATGATAATCTTCAAGTACCTAAAATGTTGTTATGAAGAAGATGGTGATAAACTGTTCTCCTTATCTACTGAGGACAAGAAGTAATGGTCTTAAATTGCAGCAAGGGAGATTTAGATTATAAATTAGGAAACACTTCCTAACTGTCAGGGTGGTTAATCACTGGAACAAATTACCTTGGGAGGGTGTGGAAACTCCATCACTGGAGGTTTTTCAGAACAGGTTAGACAAACACCAGTCAGGGATGGTCTAGATAATACTTAGTCCTGCCCCAGTGAGGGGGACTGGACTAGATCACCTATTGTGGTCCCTTCCAGTCCTACATTTTTATGATTCTATGGGAGGGCAAAAAAAAAAAAAAAGATGATCTTAAGTGAGACAAATTGACTGAGTCACACTGATGTGAATCAGATGTCTGTGAATCCTCCTAGGGTGGCACCTGAAGCCCTCTGGGCGCAGCAAACAGCATGGTTGCTAACAGCATTTGGGCTATCATAAGCACATTGCTGCATAAATAATAGTAATGATGCCTATTCCCCAGTCTAGATCCTCCTCTGGGGACGGGTTCCCAGAACATGGGCTCTCCTTGGCAATTGTGGGATGTTTGTTGCTGTAACCCTTCTGCCAGGTGTTGTTAGCAGCAACAAGGGTTGGGTTCCAATAGCTAGGGGAGTCCCTCTTAACATGAATACACTGGTTCAAGCCCCACCCAGAATTTCTGGGATCAATAACTAACTCCCCAAAGCTCCCTTAATAGGCAAGCACTGAGTCTGCGTATGAGACCAGGAAAGCTGTACTGGGGGAAGGGAACAGAGGGTACACAAGTATCAGGGGGTAGCCATGTTAGTCCGTATCCACAAAAACAACAAGGAGTCTGGTGGCACCTTAAAGACTAACAGATTTATTTGGGCATAAGCTTTCGTGGGTAAAAAACCCACTTAAAAAAAACCCCCTGCATCTGAAGAAGTGGATTTTTTACCCATGAAAGCTTATGCCCAAATAAATCTGTTAGTCTTTAAGGTGCTCCTGGACTCCTTGTTGTTTTAGAGAATACACAGCATCAGCTTGGGAAACCAAAGCAAGGATCATGACTGGTGTAGAGAAAGTAAATAAGGAAGTGTTATTTACTTCTCATAACACAAGAACTAGGGGTCACCAAATGAAATTAATAGGCAGCAGGTTTAAAACAAACAAAAGGAAGTATTTCTTCACACAACACACAGTCAATCTGTGGAACTCCTTGCCAGAGGAAGTTGTGAAGGCCAAGGCTATAGCAATGTTAAAAAAAGAACTAGATAAATTCATGAAGGATAGGTCCATCAACGGCTATTAGACAGGATGGGCAGCGATGGTGTCCCTAGCCTCTGTTTGTCAGAAGCTGGGAATGGGCGACAGGGGGTGGATCACTTGATGATTAACTGTTCTGTTCATTCCCTCTGGGGCACCTGGCATTGGCCACTGTTGGAAGACAGGCTACTGGACTAAATGGACCTTTGGTCTGACCCAGTATGGTCGTTCTAATGTTCTTATCCTGTTCAGCTAAATTGCAATATTATGGGTTTAAACTCGGGGGAGGGGGGGACACAACAGATTGCCCTACATGTGTGCACATTTTCATTTACTATCTCTGCCCCAAGAGAAATCCTCAATCAGTGAGTGAGAGGTCCTCCTTTAGCAGCACGCTGGGGCAGCAATTCAGATGGGAGCATAAGCATCCATAATGCTACATGAGAATGGAGAGATGCCTGTTCTCTCACTTTTTGCTAGTAATTACATTCTTTTGAAAGGCCCTTTAGGGTATTTCCCAGATGTAATTGCAAAAGTTCTGTCCCCATACCCCGTGCTTAACTACTGGCCCTCAGTCAATGTGGTTTATCGGGTTTGTTTTAAAACATTTCCACTGGAGCTTGGTACGGACTGTACCAAAAATCCGAGTTTCAAAATGCTGCCTTTGCAATTGTGATATTATTGTTTCCTAGTCCTTTCCACTATTTTTTTCCCTTTTGATATGGACAAGCAAGAGACTTGGGAAACAATAATAGAAATGCTGTGTAAGTTTATCTTAGGTATATTGGCTCTAGGAACTTTGCTGATTATCTTGGCTGGCCTTGGCCATTTCCTATCATTCCTATAATTGATTTAAGAAACACGCACATGAGAGCCAACTCTTAATACTGTAGATTCAACAACTTGATTCTAGGTATGCAGCCAAATTCTGCCCTAGCCTTCGCTAGCGTTGCACCAGTGTAACGAAAAGCTGGGGCTCTTCCCACAATTCAGGGGCATTTGATCTCTCTGAGATATATTTCATATTGCTTTTAGTAGTCTACCTCTTGGCTACAGTTTGAATTTCTAGGAGAATTAAGTGAGGAAGGGGAAGGAAATTATGCAGCATCAATCTAATCTAATATTTTAAATCTGTTTTAAAAAATCAAATCTAAAATCTATTGTTTCATCAAAAAAGGGACCCCCCAAAATCTGGATATTGGCCCAAATCCTGATACCACTGAAGTCTATTGGGGTGTTGCCAAGAATGTCATGTATCAGGATTTGGTCCATGGACTCAGTATAGCTCAATCCTGATACTTACCTTAAAGGCCTTTGACTAACGCTCAGGACTTTGCCCTGAGTTGTAGATCGTATCACTTGTTCACTGCAGCTTTCTCTGTGATTTCTGTATGAGCCCAATACAAAGTAATTTCAAGTTATTGTTATTGCTATTTATAATTCTATTCTATTGTGGTGGCATCTTGGGGGGCCCAGTCATAGATCGGGGTGAAATCTTGTCCCCATTGAAATCTATGGGAGTCTTGCCATTGACTTCATTGTGGTCAGTACCCATTGGGCTAGGCACTGTAATGACACATAAGCAAAGGACAGTACCTGGCTCTTACAGTCTACTATACAGTTATACGTTTACCTTCAGCATTAATCCTAATTTAAGGGTGCAGAGCTCTCTGCAGCGTCAGACAGAAGGGGGGGACACTCTCACAGATGGATCTAGCGCCCTTTTCCCTAAAGACAGGGGGAGATCTGTGCACAGAATCCCCACCTAGGGTGACCAGATAGCAAGTGTAAAAAATCGGGACCGGGGGGGGGGGGTAATAGGAGCCTATATAAGAAAAAGCCCCCCAAATCGGGACTGTCCCTATAAAGTCGGGACATCTGGTCACCCTATCCCCACCCCACATGGAGCAGCCCCCTTGTAAAAACCTCAGGATTTGGCCCATTGTCTCAGCAAACTGGGGTGACATCTCTTTCAAATGGAGTATGGTTTGGCTGTTACTAAATTCATATTTTTGGGCCCTGACCCTGAAGCCCTTACTCTAATGGGCCAGATTCTGAGCTCAGGTACACCAGCAGGAATACAGAAGTCAACTGAATTCTTCTGAATCCACCCCATCGCAGCTGACAGCAGAACCTGGCCCAGTGCATTTCAAAACAACTCTTGCTATCTGTTAAACAGTCTTGGACCGATGGAAAATTAAGATGAAATTCACACCTATGCAGGGGCTCAACACAAAATCTATGCACCCCTCTGCTGCTTTTCTGCACTGGGAGGTGCCTTTCACCCTTAGAAAAGGGCAAATCGGAATGAGAACAAGAATGAATCTGAAGCCACATGTGGCTCAGTGCATCCCTAGTGCAAGCCTACTGGAGTCAGTGGATGAATTTGGCTCACACTGCTTCAAGCATGTTGTATGAATAAACTGCAGACACATTTGCAAGCGAGAAATCCCTTCATTGTACCTGCAGGTAGAGGGGCCACTGCAAATGGTGCACATCTCCTGGGAGGGTAATGATCCAACTTGGCTGCGACTGCTCTTGAAGGCCAAAAAAAAAAGAAGTAAAAAAAAAAAGGGAAAAATATTTAAATGCCTGTAGGATGTGCTGTGGTTTTACAGTGGCTGGTGCAGGGCTGGTTACCTGGCAGCTCTGGAAACAAGTAACAGATTGCTTGGTCTTAGATTTCACAGTCACCCAGTAGGGGATCCAGGTCTGATGCACAGCCCACATGCTAGTCAGTGAAAGGGAGGCCGTCTTGACAGTAGCTCCGAGACAGATGTAAGTTTTCAAGCTAGTTTCCCTACTGAGCCCGTTTCCACTATTTGAATAACATTAGCAGGTCACGTTCTTGGCTCGTGTCAGGGGATGCCATGTTTTTTTCATGGAATTTCCATTGATTAAACGGAATGAGTTTTCATTGTCATCAGGGGAAATCTGGGCCAGAAATGCTCTGCCAAGCCATGGAAATGTGTCAGCCAGCTCTGCATGGCTCGGCTTTCCTGTTTATGTTGGGAAAGGTCCATTTCCAATGAGGTCTATGGGCCCGATTCCTCTCTTGCTTACAGGGGTATGAATCATGGCTGACTCCATTGATACCAACAGGGTCACAACCACACCTTTTTATCTATCAGCCTAAAGGTTCCCTGTTGCGTGGCACAGAACTGCTGCCATGTTGTCTCCTTTCAAGGGCTGGCTGACCTAATCTCGGTGAGCCCAGAAGTTCACCGAGCTCCATCAGGTGCTTCCAGACAGGTGGCTCTATCCAACAAAGGGGCTGATTTGACTGACTGACAGTTGCAGCGGCCTGTTACCAGGCTGTATTCTCTTCCCAGAGCCGGTGTATGAATCCAGCAAATCGAATGCAATTAGAAATGATGTCAATGCTTCAAGAAAACAAGCCCCAAAGTGCAGGGAGAGGAAACCACCCAGCTCATTACATTTCCCAGCGGAGGCACACACTAATGAGCCAGAATTCTCACATTTACATTTGTGATGCTCCCATGAAATCCAGTGGGTTTCCCAGGGGTAAATGAGAGCAGAATTTGACTGGAGCCACACAGCCGGAATCTAGGTCTGAATGTTTCCACCGTTCGGGGTGGGTGGGATCTTGGTGTTTGGTTTGGCCCATTTTAGAGGCAGGGGTCAGCCACAGAGTTCAGACCCAGACCCAAGTCAGGGGTGTTTGGAGACAGGCTAACAAGGATTCTGCTTAGCCATTCTCCCAGTGCAAGATCCATGCTTGCAGGGAGAGCAGATCATCACATGGCTTGAACTCCACCAGGCCGATCCAGGAGCAGAATTTTAGTTCAGATTCGGCTATGTTATTCTGTTACAAACATTGGAATTTATTTTTATCTGCCACTTTACATCCTTTCATCCAGCTAGGGGGACTTTGCTTCTCACTCTGTTGAACTAGCTGCCTCTGTTGGAAGTGTGGCCCCTCTTTAAGAGGGCATGGTGCTCTGTCCTCTAATGGCTAGACCAGGCTTATGAGTCTACTCCTGCCGCTGAGGTAATGGCCCTGGTTGTGTAGCTCAAGCAGTAAAACCTCAAACTTTTCATGCCAGAGGTCCCAGGTTTAGTCCCCACAGACGGACCCAACCAGGGACATCAGTACAAAGCTAAACTGAGGAGGTCTGGGTGGCTACAGCCTAACCCTTGTTGTAGTCCTACTGAAGGGATCTAGTGATGCTCTCAGATATTGTATGCTGGGACAACTGCAAGCCCCAACACATGCTCTGTGCACAGTTGTGTCATCTTAACCTTCCTGGAATTTAAGGCACATGAATAACATTCCCTTTCCCCTCACACTTCTGCTGTTCCAATTGCATTTGCTTTTGTTCTCCATAGTATCATTTGTATGTGAGCCATGGAGCAACGAAACCATAAAAATACAAAACTCACAGTGTCTATCAAGAACCGAGAAAAATTCCTTAAAAGCAATTTTGGAAAGAAAAAAAATCCATGATGTCTTGGCCCCAGAAGTAAAATGTCCCTCGCTGGCAGGCCATGAGACATCTAATATTCACACAGCACAGAGAATGGCAGGCGAGCTCCCTCCCCGTACCACCCACGGCTCAAGTGTGTCAACTGAAGATACCGCCCTCAGGGCTGAGGAGGGAGTTGAGACTCTATGGTCCATTCCCTCCTTGGCCTTGGCTGCTGACAAGATGGCTAGTTGTTTGTGAATGAGGTGATCTATCTGTCCACTAAGAAATGGACTGATACAGCCCAACTCCAGTAGCCTCCCCTCCCCCCTTCCCACCTAAGCTGTAGTGTTTGGGACCAATTCAGGAACATAAGAACAGCCAGACTGGGTCAGACCAAAGATCCATCTAGCCCAGTATCCTGTCTTCTGAGAGTGGCCAGTGCCAGATGCTTCAGAGGGAAGGAACAGAACAGGGAAATTATTGAGTGATCCATCCCCTGTCACACAGTCCCAGCTTCTGGCAGTCAGAGGCTAGAGACACCCAGAGCATGGGGTTGCATCCCAGACCATCCTAACTAATTGCCATTGATGGACCTTGCCTCCATGAACTCATCTCACTCTTTTTTAACCCAGTTATACTTGTGGCCTTTACAACATCCCCTGGCAATGAGTTCCACAGGTTGTTGTGAAGGAATATTTTTTGCCATAAGCTTTCTTACCAGTGCTCGGACCCCCATCACAAACATTAATGACATCTCAAAATAGAATGTAATAAATCCAAAGCCCCCATGACTCCCAAGTGTGAGATTTTCAAAATCACATGGTGCTGGCCTAACTGTTCCCACTGAAGTCAGTGGCAGTTCAGCCACTGATTTCAATCAGCGCAAAGTCAGATGAGCATCCCACTCACCTTTGTTATTGTGGTGTACACCATGCCTCCTGGGGTGACATCAGAAGACTCACGTCCTTCTATGCCTTGAGCCCAGGTTGCTATCTGCCACATGCACTAAAGGAGAATCTCCATTAGCTGTTAGAAATACAGGGTCTATGGCACTGGGTTGAACATGCCTGATTCCAGCTACTAGATGATGCTGGTACACACCATCTATTTCATTTAATATATTTCATAATTTGCTAGCTATGTTATAAATTGTCTCAGAATACATTCTTACTGTGGAATAAAAACGTAACTTGGGGAATGAAAACAGATTCTTCAGTCAGATGACAAAACAAAGCGTCAAGCATTTTTGCTGTGTATTTTATGTTAAATACATTTGACCTCCAAAAGGAAATTGGAAATCGACCAGCAGCTGGATTTACATCAGGTTTAGAACAGGTATAACTCAGTAACAATCCACAGCATGTCCTTTTTAAATAACTGGTACCATTTTATTTGGTTACATTGGTTCATTTTCTCCCCAGCATGGGCTGGATTCTTGCCTTGGCTTTGGACCTGCAGCCCCCACTGATCTCAGTCAGAGACTCCAGGCACGAATAGGTGGTATCAGCCAGAGCACAAGACTGGGAGCAGGGCCGGCTCTAGGCACCAGCCAAACAAGCTGGTGCTTGGGGCGGCACATTTTTAGGGGCGGCATGGCCAGCGCCAGAATGCCGCCCCTAAAAATGTGCCGCGGCCGCCCTAGCTCACCTCCGCTGCTGCTGCCTGGGAGGGAGGGGGAGATCCCGAGCGGCCGCGACGCGCGAAACGGCCATTCTGGGAGGGCGGGGGAGATCCCGAGCGGCCGTTTCGCGCACCGCTGCGCCCCCTCCCTCCCAGGCTTGAGAGCCTGGGGGAAGGGGCGGAGTTGAGTTGGGGTGGGGCGGGGCGGGGGGGGGGGGCGGCTAAAATTGTTTTTGCCTTGGGCGGCAAAAATTCTAGAGCCGGCCCTGACTGGGAGTCAGAGCGCCTGGGTTCTATACGATCTTCCTGATTCACTATCTGCCTTTAAGTAAATCACTTATGGGCTGTCTTTTAGTGTTAACTCACCTCCCACCATTCCAATGCACCTCTGACCAGTCTGGCCATGTTCTCCTATCTGAAGAGTCAGACTAATAATCTTTCTCCACCTCACAAAGAGATGGGGAAGCTGAATGTATCTTTACTAAGGGCTTTGGGAACCTTCCATGAAAGATGCTATAAAAACTCAAGGCCAATATGCACTTTTGTTCTCTGAGTCACTGGCCTTTGCCCTGGAGGGATGTGCAGGGGTCAGCCAGGGAAGGAATAGTCACCACTAGAGCTGGGCTAAATTTTGTGACCAAATAATTTTCCTATCAGGAAAAAAGTGAGTTTGTTGACATTGAAACTGACAGTTTCCTGCAGAAAATGCCAAACGAGTTTTCTTTTCCATATTCCAAATGGAAAATTTGAAACAAACAATTTGTTTTCAATTGATATTTTGAAATCTTTTTTTTTTAAATATGCTAGAGAAAAAGGGGGAGAACCCTGAAAATGCGGAAAGTGGAAATGGAAAACTGAAATTTTTGTTTTCTAAAAATGAATGTGAAAAAAAATATTTTAAGATGAAATGAAACCAAAAGGTTAATTTCAGAATGTCAAACCCCCCTGCAGAAAACCTGATATTTTTGAATGGAAAATTTTTGAAAGGGGATTTTTGCCATAACATTTTTCATGGGCAAATGTGGGTTTCCTAGCCAGTTCTACACCCCACAAGCTACAGAGCAGCAGTGGCCTTTAAAGATGGCTTCTGGGGATGGCTGTAGGGCACAACAGACTCCACAGCTCCAGCATTCCCACTCCATAGTCTTTAAGTCGTGGATCATTAGCCCTGCTCCATCTCAAACCCTCCTCCTCCCTGGCCCCAGTCCTTCTCTCTGTAACACAGGGTTCACCCATAGAGCTGTGCTGCATAGACCATAGAAGGTTGGAGCTAGCTGTTTCGGCCCTGGCTTCGTACCTGTATGATGAGCAAACAAGAGACCTCATAGTCTTTGGACAGTTCCAAAGTCCCTGTTGCTTGGGCTTGTTTCGCGGTGCTGCAGGTAGGTGTTCAGCTCCTCCTCCTGGTGTGCTAAAGACTAAAGCTACTTGGCGGTGCCTCTGCTCGGACACGGGGCTAACCATGCTAAGAGAGTGGCTACCACACTTGAGCCCACAAATAATGCAAACCACTTAAAACAATATCTATAAACTGTATATTTCTCTTTGCTCAAACCCTGACATACAAGCAATACAACTATGACATGATAAAAAGCATTATTAATATCGCTAATAATTTAATATTACCAAAGGCTATGCTGGCAAGCACGCTCAGTCATGTGACCACACACTACCTCAGTGTTCCTACACAAAAGTGTCTCTCCACTTCCAGTCTGTTTGGTGCCCACATCTCATGTACCTGGATGGTGTGTGTGGAGATGCGGCAGGCCTGGAGGAGATGCTGTTAGAAACACACTGTATTGTACTGGGAACTGACAGTGCAGGGCTTGATGATGCAGGGAGATGAAAGCCCTGTTGCAGATGCAATGTGCCATAACGGTGTGAGATTAAACTCTACCTACCTACCTATCTGAAATTCAAGGGACTCACTTGGATTCCTTTTCTGTTTGAGTGATCAGGAGACTGGTGCAGGCCAGCAGGTCCTCCCTGGGGATTGCTGGGGAAGGACCCACAGCCCGCCACCTTCTGGAATGGTGTCTTTTAAGTCTGGAACCTGCGGATTCAGTTGCAAGCAGGTCGGGTCTCTGGATCCAAACTCCTAGATTCGATGTGGGCTGGCTGCAGGCGGTGGCAGGAGGGAGGAGCTGTCTGGGGAAGGAGGAGAAGATTGTCCCATCCTACTGGCTTGGGTTACAGATAGGCCAGATGCCAGGGCTGGATGTGCTGTGCTGGCCGGCTGCAGGGAGCCTTCTCTCGCCCTTCTGCTCCCCGGCGGGTCTCTGGCACAGGCAGGGAACACTGGGCTATTCACAGCCTCCCTCTCCTTTCCTGGGCATCCGGGCTCTGCACCCACCAGAGACTGCTTGCAGTCTGCCTTGTGGTCTCCTGCCCCCTGATTGGGGACTGCTGTTGTCTACCCTCCTCCCATTACTTGAGGGAGGAAGGTTTCCAGAGTAATTGGAGGGGTTGCGTTCCCATCCCCCTTTCCCTTCCCCTTCCCCTTCCCTTCCCTCCCCTCCTGCTCTTGGGGAAGTCACCAGTGCAGGGCGCTGCCATGGACCCCCAGGAGCCCGTAGGTATGTCTCTTGGTATGTATGTATGGGGGGAGGGATAGCTCAGTGGTTTGAGCATTGGCTTGCTAAACCCAGGGTTGTAAATTCAGTCCTTGAGGGGGCCATTTAGGGATCTGGGGCAAAAATCTGTCTGGGAATTAGCCCTGCTTTGAGCAGGGGGTTGGACTAGATGACCTCCTGAGGTCCCTTCCAACCCTGATATTCTATGATTCTCTTGGGGGCACTGCCCCCTTGCTAAGGGGTGGGAGGCTACACCCTCCTCCATCACCCTGTGACCCAGGGTGCCCCCTAGAGCTGTGCTGCACAGCCCACACCACACCACACTGGGACCATGCTGGCTTCTCCACCCCTGCACAGCAGAACCACATGCATTCCATTGAGGCCACAGAGCACGGAGGGGGGGGCTATTTGTTCCTTAACAGGCCACTTGTCCCCTGGGAGCCAGAGGAAGCCAGCGTGAGTGTCTGGAACAGGCGCTAATGAGGAGTGTTTGGAGAGTTTTCCAAGGGCGAGTCAAAGGCGGGGGAGCGAGAGGAGGTCTCATTGCCGGTAACACATGTTTGCTGTAAGCCAGCCTCACTAATTCACTGCTCACCATGACTCGCCATTCAGAGAAAAGCCTCTAGCACAATACCAGCCAGAGCTGGCATGGGCACAAGTGCAATCGTTTATATAGTTCACAAATGAAACATGAAAAGGTAAACACCAGTCCCTGGGTGCCTCTGCCTCACAAGCATCACCCCGCAAACGAGGCCAATTAGGCTCAGAATGCAACTGATTGATGAAATCGCCCCTTTCACTCCAGCCCTCTGGCTGAAATAGACCCTGTTGGGCATGTAGCACAGGCTATAAAATAAATACTGTACATGGGTTTATTTTTTAAAGCAGTAAAGAGTGAGGCTTTATTTTGATTCAAAGCAAACAACCGCTAATGATCCCCCCGCCCTTTGCTTCCAGAGTCTTAGGATTTTGGACTTTTTACAAACACTTGTAAATAACTGTATTTTGGCGAAACACAGTCATTTTTCATCCTAAACAATACATCAGGGATGGTGAACACACAGAATGTTTGTGGCAGGAATTCTTTGGTTAAAGATGCTGTACACATGGGACCGTTTCAGTGTCTGGAAAATCAGGACTAGCATTAGTTTTTAAGATAGTATTTTAAAGATTGGATTAGATAATAAAATCCCCCAAACTGTGCCTAGCAGAAGAATTCATGCTCTATCAAGTTTGAAATAAACTTGGAAGCTGCTTCAGTGAACTCCATCGCCTTTCAGGCCCCACAATGCCGTGTGATCAGAATTGTATGGATGGATCATTTTGCGTCATTCGCTCAGTCACCCACCAGGCAAGCATAAAGAGCCTTGTATTATGTACTGATGCAATCAGAAATAGTAGGTCTATTATTTTATTTCTCTGAGGGAAGTTACTATGATTTGGGCAGAGCTGCATGAGTGATGGATTGGTTAATCATTTATGGGAGGGCCCACATCTTTTCCAGCTTGTCCTGCAGGACAAATTTGATGAAACGTGCCCAAGTGACTTAGGAACCTAAGTCCCACTTTCAAAAGTGACTTTGAGCTCCTAAGCCCCATTGACTTTTAAGGAGATTTCGCCTCATAAGTGCCTCAGTCACTTCTGAAAATGGGACACAAGCGCTTTTGAAAATTTGACTCTAAGTCCCACTAACACCACCCACAGATTGTGCTGACTTGGGCTGGTTGTCAGAAAATGGGGCTGCTTCAAAACTGAAGTTTTCCTCTGGAAAAGATCAGTTTGGGTGGACTTTGCAATTGGGAAAATCCTAATGAAACATTTGATTCAGTAATGTCAAATTGTTTTGTTTTGAAGTTGACATTAATCTCAGTGTCTCTCTGGGCACGCCGATGCCTCACAGGAGTCTCACGAGGTGCTGAGGTGTCTGAACCATAGGGAGACACCACAGTGCACACCATGAGATGTAGTTAAGTAGGAAGCAGATCCATAGGCAGGGCCGGCTCTAGCGTTTTCCCCCCCCAAGCGGGGGGGGAAAAAAAAAAAAGCCGCGATCACAAGCGGCGGCAGCTCTACCACCGCTTCATTCTACGGCGGGAATTCGGCGGCAGGTACTTCGCTCCGAGAGGGAATGACGGCCCTGCCGCCGAATGGCCGGACGTGCCGCCCCCCTCTTCATTGGCCGCCCCAGGCACCTGCTTGCAAGGCTGGTGCCTGGAGCCGGCCCTGTCCATAGGGGTGAACAGAGGCCTGAGGGCCCAGGAACTACAACTGCCAAGATGCACCATTACAGCTACAGAGGTCGCATACACTAACATCCACCCAAACCTTAACAAAACGTTTCAACATTTCTGAATAGAAATTTTTGTCCTAAACATTTTTTTTTGACAGTTTTGACTTTTTGTCCTAGTTCAGGCTGAAAACAAAAGTGGAATTTTCCAGAATTTAACAGAATTTTCCACAGGATGGAAATTACATTTTTTGATCATTTATTGCTGACTGCTCCATGGGTCCTGACTCTCGCTCATAAGCTTTAGGCGCTAGACCATGATATTCTAGATATGTCACTTCTGGGTTATGAGAAGTAAGTTACTTTTTCTATAACCACATGGGGGCTTCTCTGTGCTCCTAGTTCCTACCTGCACCACAACAGATTGTGACAAATGAAAGCATGGCTAGCTCATTGGCTTGACACAAATTGAAGTTGCCCAAAAGAGAGGCCTGACTTTCAGAGGACGCATGTTCAGCACTGAAAAAAACCAAAAGAAATAATATTTTTCAATTCACTTAATACAAGTACTGTAGTGCAATCTCTTTATCATTAAATTTGAACTTACAAATGTAGAATTATGTACAAAAAGAACTGCAATCAAAAATAAAACAATGTAAAAATTTTAGAGCCTGCAAGTCTACTCAGCCCTACTTCTTGTTCACCCCATCACTCAGACAAATAAGTTTGTTTACATTGGTAGGAGATAATGCTACCTGCTTCTTGTTTGCAATGTCACCTGAAAGTGAGAACAGGCATTCTCATGGCACTGTTGTAGCCGGCGCGGCAAGATATTTATGTGCCAGATGCACTAAAGGTTCATATGTCCCTTCATGCTTCAACCACCATTCCAGGGGACATGCGTCCATGCTGCTGATGGGTTCTGCTCAATAACAATCCAAAGTAATGCGGATTGACGCGTGTTCATTTTCATTATCAGAGTCAGATACCACCAGCAGAAGTTTATTTTTTTTTTTTTTTTGTGGTTTGGGTTCCGTAGTTTCCGCATTGGAGTGTTGTTCTTTGAAGACTTCTGAATGCATGCTCCACACCTCGTTCCTCTCAGCTTTTGGAAGGCACTTCAGATTCTTAAACCTTGGGTCAAGTGCTGTAGCTATCGTTAGAAATCTCACATTGGTACCTTCTTTGCATTTTGTGAAATCTGCAGTGAGTGTTCTTAAAATGAATAACATGTGCTGGGTCATCATCCGAGTCTGCTATAACATGAAATATATGGCAGAATGCAGGTAAAACAGAGCAGGGGACATACAGTTCTCTCCCAAGGAGTTCAGTCACAAATTTAATTAATGTATTATTTTTTTAATGAGCGTCATCAGTATGGAAGCATGTCCTTTGGAATGGTGGCTGAAGCATGAATGTTGGGCATGCGTGAATGGGCATACGAATGTTTAGCATATCTGGCATGTAAATACCTTGCAATGCCGGCTACAAAAGTGCCATGCAAATGCCTGTTCTCACTTTCTGGTGACATAAATAAGAAGAGGGCAGCATTATCTCCTGTAAATGTAAACAAACTTGTTTGTCTGAGCAATTGGCAGAACAAGAAGTACAACTGAGTGGACTTGTAGGCTCTGAAGTTTTACATTGTTTTGTTTTTGAGTGTAGTTATGTAACAAAAAAAAAATCTACATTTGTAAGTTGCACTTTCACGACAAAGAGATTGCACTACAGTACTTGTATGAGGTGAATTGAAAAATACTATTTCTTTGACCATTTTTACAGTGCAAATATTTGTAATAAAAATAATATACACTTTGATTTCAATTACAACACAGAATACAATATATCTGAAAATGTAGAAAAACATCCAAAATATTTAATACATTTTAATTGGTATTCTGTTGTTTAACAGTGTGATTAAAATTGCGATTAATCGCTATTAATTTTTTTATTTGTGATTTATTTTTTTGAGTTAATCGTGTGAGTTAATTGCGATTAATCGACAGACTTAATATATATATATATATATATATATATATATATATATATATCCTGTGGCAGCAACTCTCAGAAACCTCAGAGACCTACTCCCTCACTGGGTTTCGGAGCCAAGGTTCCAGTCCGAGCAGGAATGTCTACATTGCTATTTTTAGTCCCATAGCGTGAGTCTAAGTCAGTTGACCCAGGCTCTGAAACTTACTGCTGCGTGGGGTTTTTTCACAGTGTACACGTACCCAGAATCTGTCTACCCTAGCAGTAGTACTGACTCTTTTATATCTCATCCAAGTTGTAACAAATAAAACATTTACATCTCTTGAGACTACATGGGTGTCCTTTTGTTCCTTGCTCCTGCCCACACCACAGGACAAGTCTTAATAAAAATAGTCCTGGCCCCTAATAATCATGGGTGGCTGGCAACTATATGATGCAAATTAAAGGTGACATTGGTAGACTGAAATTTTTTTGACATGCGCTTTCCACAGAGAATTAGAAAGCTTTACAAACAGATCCATATCTTCAAAAGACTGTGCCTACTTATCACCTCTCCCTCTCTCCTCCCCCATCCCCCATCCCTCTTCTGTGGGGGACAAATCTCCTCTCATGGGAAATTGCAAGGAGAAAGGAGCCTTTCTCCAAAAGGTTGTGGTGTCAACAATCAGCCATATACCGCAAAATGTCCCCAAACTTTTTTTTCCAATGGAAAATTGGGGTTTTCACTCAATGAACATTTCCAAGAGTTGTGTCCGTTGCCCTTGAACGTTTTTGATTTTTCATTGGAAAACTGAACCTGAAACCCCCACAATTTTCACCCCAACCCCCCAATTTTTTCAGTCTTTGGTTGAAAAAAACCCTCCTTTTTTTTCAGTGCAAAGTTGAAATTTTCCAATGAAAATTTTGACAGAAAATAAGAAAAAAAATCATTTTGTTAAAATTTTCAGCAGAAGAAAAAAACCACACACCCCCCTGCATTTTTCCAACTGGCTCCACTTTCGATTTTATATTTGATATTCACTGGGAAAATGGGGACTCAGTGATCTGGTGGAAGTACATAAAAGGTAGAGGATCACAGAGAAGCTCAATGCCACAGATCTTGTCATGAGGAGGGGAGATTCAAAAATCATTAGGCAGGAGTTGGAACTAAGCAAGGAACTGGCACCAAAGGGAGCAGAGGATTCATCATTAGTGGAGTTACCTGCTCTCCATCGGCACACCTCTTCCTCAGCTCTGCAGGCCTAATCCAACTTCACTGAAGTCTTTCCATTGACTTCAAAAGCTTTGTTATTTTTGGCCTTCTCAGAAGTTCCCACAGAGCGAACAACTCTCAGCGGAGTAAGCGCCAGCAGCTCAAGTATGAGACCCAGCTCATTGTCAGACTTCTCAAAACGTTCACCTCTCAGGTTATTAAGTTTGGTCTTTGCCCCCATGAGACGCATGAAATTAATCAAGTATCAGAGGGGTAGCCGTGTTAGTCTGGATCTGTAAAAAGCGACAAAGAGTCCTGTGGCACCTTGTAGACTAACAGACGTATTGGAGCACAAGCTTTCATGAGTGAATACCCACTTCATCAGATGAATGTAGTGGAAATTTCCAGAGGCAGGTATACATATGCAGACAAGAATCAGTCTGGAGATAACGAGGTTAGTTCAATCAGGGAGGATGAGGCCCTCTTCTAGCAGTTGAGGTGTAAACACCAAGGGAGGAGAAACTGCTTCTGTAGTTGGATAGCCATTCACAGTCTTTGTTTAATTCTGAGCTGATGGTGTCAAATTTGCAAATGAACTGAAGCTCAGCAGTTTCTCTTTGAAGTCAGGTCCTGAAGTTTTTTTGCTGCAGGATGGCTACCTTTAAATCTGCTATTGTGTGTCCAGGGAGGTTGAAGTGTTCTCCTACAGGTTTTTGTATATTCCTAGACACGATGGTGTCTAGGAATATACAAAAGCATCACTTTTGCTAGCTTTGTATAAATGCTACTCCACCTAATTCAACTGAGTTAACTGGGATTAGAATCATGATCCAGGTGTCTTTCAGTTATCATCATGTTTATCAGAATGATTGCTTCCTACCATGTTAATTAATTATCCTGCAGTTGGTTTATGCAGACATCCATCACTGTGCTCTCTCACTCTGGTATATTAATTACAGTGTCCAGACTAGCTGCATCAGCCATAGTGTATAGACTGAAAAGGTGTCTGTTCTGTATGGTTCATATTGGAGGTAGGATATCTGCTTTATCAATGGGAAAACTAATATGGAATTGCTGGGGGGGTTTGGTCTATTATTTTGCTCACTTTCAAATATGCCTGGGCTCACAGTCTAAGCAAGGTGGGAAAGAGCTCATGTTTGATTAGTGAGGTTTTGGTTCCTCTTAGCATCCAAAATAACAGCAAAATTACACCATAATGAAGGAGGTACAGCTCCTATGGAAAGCTCGGAGCTTGGTCTATAGTGATATAAATGATGTTACAATTTATACCTCAAGTGTCAGAAAATGGCCATTAGCGGTAAAGCAGAGAACCAGGCACCAGTCTGGCAGGTTTGCATCCTGAGTGTAATTTACTGTAGGCAAGGAGGGCGTGAAAGGGGAGGTAGCAGAAAAAGTAGCCAGCAGGTGGATGAGCTGCTTTTTCTTATACCCGCCTGGCAGTTGTTTTTTCCACTGGCCCACTGTCACAGGGTCTGAGCCCTGAATGAATTTACCCTTCCAACACCCGTGAAGTGGGGAAGGATTATTACCCCCGTTTTAAACTAAAACACAGTGCTACTGTCATATAGCCACTTAGACGTGGTGATGCTGAGCGGCACAGCAATGAACTTTTAGGTGCCTAGAAAATCACTGGGATTCACAAAGTCTGAGTCTAGTGCCCAGGGGTCCTAAACAATGCAAGGGGCAAGATGGATGCCTAAGAAGGGGATCCACAAAAGCCAGCACACTAGATGGTGCCTTGCTTAAACTAGCCAATGGGAGAGACCCATGAGAGACCCATGTCCGATGCTTAGAGTACGTAAATGAGGGCCAGGACTAGATCTGGGCAGAACGGAGAAGAGTTCATTTAGTGAAAATGAAAAAGTCATTTTCATTAAAATTTTCCAAGGAACATTTTGATATTTCAGTGAAAATTTAAATACTGTAAAAAGTTGTCTGAAAACCAAAAATCTTCCTTTTAGCAATGCTGCCACAGTAGCCCCATGATCTCATTCTCTTCTATGGGCTGGGCACCCTGGTCAGACTACATCTCCCATGATGCAGCACAGTCCCCCTCTTGGAGAGGGTGGGAGGTGCATCATGGGCAATGTATTCCAGCCTAGCCCAGAGAGGAGAATGGGGACTTGAGTCATTTGAACTACATCTCCCATGAGGCATATCCAAATCAAAGTATTTTTATCTTTGGCCAAAATATTTTGGCTTTGGGGCATTCATTTTTTCCAAAGAAAAACTCAATTTTACACTGAAAAATGGTTTAGATGGGAAATTAAAGAGAAAAAAAGCTATTTCATTCAGCCGTCAAAACTATGATTTGACCCGGACAAGTGGAATTTTCCAAGCTTGGAAAATAATAGTCAGTGACTTCTCAGGGCTTTGTTAGGCTTATATAATTTATCTTTGCAAAGCTTGCTGATATCTGTGCATGAGAGTCACTATATTTATATGCAGATTATTATTAATATTGCATTCAGTCCTGGGCCTCTCAGTACAAAAAAAAAAGACAACAAATTGGAAGGAATTCAGAGAAGCACAGTAAACATGATTGAGTGGCTAGAGGGTCTGATTTATGGAGGGGCTATTAAAAGAACTAAATATGTGTAGCTTGGCCAAAGTACAGCTGTGAAGGGGATGGTGGCGTGGGGGGCTGTAGAAAAGACATCCACAAGTATCTGAGGGGGGCTAACCACAAGGAGGGAAAGGAATTGTTTGGTGCTCTCAAAGGAGGGCTAAGTAAGAGTAATTGGCTGGAATTGTGCAGAGGACAGTTCAGGCTCATTCTCAAGAAGGACTGAACACTAAGAGCTATGGGACTGTGCAATAATCTCCCACAGGAATCGGTGAAAGCTCCAGATCGTAAGTAATTTAGCAACAAACAACAGGCGAAGCACAGGGATGATGTTGGAGAGGACAATGGTGTGCTAGTCATTGGAGGGAGACACAGTGGGTGAGACTTACAAGGGCCATTTTCATCCCCAATTTCTATGATTCTAGCACAATTCAGCTGTCCCTGTGAGTTGTGTGAGTGCAAGGAGGACATGGTGACCCCTGGTAATGGGTTGCATAAACAAGAGACCATTGAAACCACCCCACTGAAAGGCAGCGATTCTCAGCCCACATCAGGTTACTCTGACCAGCCCTTCCCTGTCTCTGTTTTGGTCACCCCGGGAGAGCCTGGTGGAGTGCTGGTGCCAGGGGTGATCACTGCCATGCTCGATATGTCTGGCAGCACTGAACTGGTGTGCTGCCCAAACAGGAGCCTCTGACTTTCCCAGCTCCATGGGAGGATCCAGAAGTTGAGATGCCAGAGGAAGAGGAGAGGCAATATCCCTTCCAGTGGAGTTGGAGAGAGCACCACGCTAATCACAGGGCAGAGTCCCAACACTGGCTACCAAGGGTGACGAGGTTGGGTCGCTGTGAACTTCTGTGACATACTGAGGCCACGTCCCAGGTAAGAGCACCATGTTATAACCATAGCACCCAGGAACCTCAAATGAGGGCCCTGTTCTGTTAGGGACTGTACAGATGAGTCACAAGGAAGACCGTCCCAGCCCTAGAGAACTCACAGTCTAGGTTTCAGACAGGATAAGATGAGAGGACAAACAGGATGGGTTGGGAGGCTGAGACTGCAATAAAACCAAGAGTTTAGCTGTGTCACCCTTCTGCCGGACACAGACAGCAGCAAGAGCTGGGATCAAAGTCTAGGGGTCCCCCTTAACATTAACACACATTGCTGGCTCAAACCCCTGTCCAGCAGCAAAAACAAACCTCTCCCTATGGCGTGCTTCCCTATTCCCAAGCACGGAGTCTGTAAGAACCAAGAGAAACTGTGTTGAGGGAAAAAGGGAAAACACTGCTACAGTATATTTATGTGAATAGTAAGTAAATCACCTCCCCACAGGATAACTTTGGCAGGGTCCTTCAACTCAATTCCCCAGCCACCACTGTGAACATCGGATGAGCAAGTATCCCTTTATCACATCACTTCCCTGTCCTCATCTGCTACACCCCACTCATGGTTTGGGGTCAGTGGGCACTCAGCCAGGCCTGTCTTCAGCCCCAGCGGAAGTGCTGCTTGGTCCTGTCCCGAGGCTCCGCCACCTAACTCAGCTACTCTGATTTCAGCTTTATCGGAGCTGACTACAGGGGCCCTCAGCAGAACTCACGCAACTCTGCTGCTGTCCTTCCAGCAAATGGCTATCTGGGTACTGCCTTGTACGACAAACCATTTCTATATCCTGTCTTCAAAAAAAATCTTCAGTGGAGGAGAATCAATGACATAATAATACTCTTGAGCACAGATGCTACCACAAAAGCTACTTTCCCCACTTCCTCTGTTTTGTTCAGTCCCACTACCCCATCTGTTTGGAGTTCTTGTACTGTTCTGGTAATTCCCCCATGTCCCTTGGAGGGTTTCTGGGTAGAAAACTTATGCAAATGACATCTCTGTAGTGCTCATTTCCCCTGTTCACCAACAGGTGGCAGTAGTGAGCTCTCTACCTTCTAGAGTTCCAGGCCACAGGACTTACAGCCGGAAACCAGATGTCTCAGTTTTGTACCTGCCTATCCACTGCCAGACAGCAGCAAGATATAGATGAGCTGAGAGGGTTTTAAGAGATGGAAAGGTTGTTGCTTTGTGGATTTTAGCAAGTAGCTTTCCCCAATCCGGCAGGGAAAAAGTGGGGAGGCGACTGAGGTCCTTGTTTGCACCTTTGGCAGAGCAAAGCAGGGCTGGCGTGCCGATAGGCTGGTAGATCAGAGAGAGCAGGCATGACTAAAGGCTGATGGGCCTTTTAAAACAAGTCAGGAGCTTGTGTTGGCTGCAGAACAGGGATGTGAAGAGTGGGGGGAGGTGTGGTCACAGCGAGGATCCAAGAAGATGATCCTCGCAGCAGTGTACAGAGTGGGTTTGGAGGGGGTGATGTGGCTGGCAGGAAGGCCATAGAGAAGGTGATTATAATAGTTCAGGCCTCACCTTACGCCTGGACAATATACAGTTGTTGCCGGGGAAGGGTGTAGATGACACAGTGACTGGTGGTGGGGTGGTATATGAGGGCAGTTCCACAAAGTGAGCTGGATTGCCTGAGATGCTGGGCCCATCTGAACAACATGCACCTTAATACAGCCAAATGCCAGGTCACAACTAGGAATGCAGAAGGTCACTCACGGTGACGGGATGTGAGGGCTCTACCCTGGAAAGCAGAGACTCTGCAAAGAACTTAGGAGCCTTGTGGGGACCGAGCCGGACAGGATCTCCCTGTGCAGTGCTGTGGCTGAGGGCTACTGTGATTCTTGGATGTCTGAACAGGGGCGTATTGAGCAGGAGCAGGGAGGTGTCAAAAAATTGAGAAGAGTCCAGAAATGATTCAAAGGCAGAAGCAGCAAAACTTGGCCATGGCCTGGATGCACAATTGGTTTGTGTCTGAGTGCTCAAAGCTTGGTATCCTACAAATGGGCCTGACCCAGAGCCCCAGGATCAGACAGCCCCAGACCCTGGGATAGTCGGAAGCTGGGTCTGAACTGTGCAGCCCTGGCCCAGGTCTATTTTACAGTGACTGTTCTGCACATTCGAAGGAAGAAGCTGGTGTCTGCTGCGTTCCGGCAGGGTTTCCCCCCGCTGCAAGTAACAGAAAAACAACACGGTGCAGCTGTTAGAAGACAACAAGGCTCTTGAGGCAGAATCATGGCAGCCTGTGGAGAGAGGAAAGCAAGTGCTGTAGCTGTACGCTGCACCATGGCTGAGGGAACTCGTTATCCAGGAACAACATGCGTGCTGGGGAACACCCACCACGGAGTCGCATTGTGTCCCAGGGGGGTGTGCGATACTGCACAGGACAGCAAGTTCTCCTGGAAAGGGATGAGTGGAAAGACTGTACAAACAAGAGATCAAACAGCATACGGCGTGTACATCTCCCAGACGGCAAAATGTTTATTCAGAGCTTGGAGCAGGAGTGGAATAGCCACAAGCTCTTCAGAGCCACTGTTTGCGCCAAGATTCCTCTCCTTTGGGGATATTGACTCAGAGCCGGTTTATCTTTGATTCTTCAGCTCCACAACCTGATCTCCATGTCCCAGACCTTTCCCCATACCCAGTCATAGGGCATCTGTTAGAGAGAATAAGTATGGAGCCTTTTACCAGTGTTACTGTCTGTATCATGGTATAGCCTACTGTCCCACACTGAGATCAAGGCCCCTTCATGCCAGGCACTGCACAGCACATGGAGCAGGAGACATTCCATGCCCCAAAGAACCGTCTAGCCAGACAGAGGAAAGGGAATCAGGCATAGAGAAGAGAAGGTACTTGCCCAAGGTCACACTGTGGCAGACGCAGGTCTCCTGATTCCTGTCCAGGGCCTGCCCTATCCACCAGACCAAGCCCCACCTCTCCTGCAGTCACCTGGTCAAACATGGATAAGCTCTAGGTTCATCACCACACACACCAATGTGGTACGCAAGCTCCTCATTATTGGCTTGAAGTCTCATTAGTAAAACTGGAGCTGATATGGATTTCATATCCCTCAGTGTCTGGGGCCTCCAGAGCTGGGGGGGGGGGGGCTGGTTCAGCCCATTACCAAGGTAGGGGAGAGCTGCAGAATTCCAGCCTGGATCCACATTTGGACTCTGAATCGACCCTTCTGCCCCCTACCCTTCTGAGTTCACAGCCGTTGGGGTCCATGGTTTTGTTTCAGGCCAAGCTCTGGTCAGTTTGGGTCAGTGGCCTGCATGATCTGAGTTGGACACAGTCTCAGGGAAGATCTGTCCATGTCCCCAAGCATAAATGGCACTAGTTGTCCCTCTTGCTGGCAAGCTCAGCAGAGTCCAGGCACTTGCAGGGGCTTACAGTCTGAATGCCCCTCTCCTGCCTAGATATGGTTGCTCCAGAACAGCCACATGGGTGGGGCACTGCAGGGAGGCAAGTGCTGCCTCTGCCTGTCCCTGCTCTGTGCATGCACAGAAACCAGTCTGGCACTTTCCCCCAGGAAGTGTTAATTATGTACGGCAGCCTTCCACAGGGGCCCCAAACTCAGAGTATTGCAGAGAGCAAGTCCTCACTGGAGATGGACCTAAACCAAAGCCCCAGCTCCAGAGGGATCCCCAATCCCAGCCTTGCACCTGGGGCCCATCTCTATCGATAACTATCAGTATCGTGGCTTCATCCCATTGAGAGCACCTGTAGCCCAGGAGGACATCAGTGTAGCATTAGAGAAGAGAAAGCAGAGACTGGAGCAAGATCTGCAGTGTCCCTCCTGGTGGAGAGGAGACAGGCCATGGTAGCTGTCTCCTTCCTCCATAGCCCATTCCATCTTCTAGATCACCTCGGCCACAATGTGATCAAACAACGAGCAATGTCATGACCTGGAGATGCCATAAGATAATGTGGCAACGTCAAGACTTTCTCCAGGAGGGAGTGGCCAAAAACAGAGACCCATCATGTGCTAAGTTGAAATCCCAATGTTGTGTTCAGCCCACACATAGCCCCTTGGTGGAGCTGATTCAGTTTCTTTCCCTGGATCCATGGACCAACACCCCAGCCTCTCTCTCAGATATCCAAGGGTTCGGCCTCTTTTCATGTGCTTCTCCTTAGAGTAATTGTACTGAAGTTCTTGAGCCAGTGCCTGCTTTCCTCACTGATGAACTGCCCACTAACTGGCATTGGCAGCAACTCAGCATGGGTCTCTGCCCTGGATGTACATTCCAACCCTGGAGCATACAGCTGGAACTCTGAGCCAAAAATACAGCTCAGGCAGGCATCTCCCAGACGCTCCTAGACTTATCCCCAAAGGCAGCACTGTGATCTCTTGCCATTATAAGCAGCACAGTGATCAACAAATATTGCTGAGGATAGCTATCCCGGGCCCACACACGTTCCCTGTGCCACATGCCTGGAGTGGTGACTGTGCAGTCTTCTGATCCAGGCACATACTGTACAGAGGACGCTCAAAATGGGTGCTGTCGTGGGGCAACATCTTTGCCAGTACCTGACTTTCCTCTGCATTCAGGTGTCTACATTGCACCATGGCAGAAGCCACCTGCAGTCACTCTCCTCTTTACCCCGGGTGCAACTCCCGGAGGCAATGATCCTCTCACACCAATGGGCCCAATTCCCCTCCCATGGCAGAGTAAATCAGGAGTAATGACACCAAAGTGAATGGAGTTATAGCAGTGTAAGGAAAGGAGAACCAGCTGCATTGACCTCATCGGAGTCACTCCTGATTCATACCGGTATAAGGGAGATCAGGGTCAGACACTATAGTATGGGTGCAACAGGAGCCATGCATGCTGTTCCAGGCCAGAACTTGTCCCTCCAGACTTTGACATCGAGCTGAGGCTTCTGAATTTGCTAACATATCCCATCTGATATCCATTGTGCCTAGCTTGGCTAATTGATCACAGAGTACATTGTGTTAGACTTGCAGTGTCGCTTGAAATCATTACTGTGTATTTTCTCCTGGTGATGATCAGTACAGAACCACTGCAAGAGCCAAAGCATTTCATACTTGCTACTGTGCACAGCATTTGAATTTCATTTTATGAGCTACTGGCTGTGCCATTAAGACACGGGGACTCCACACAATCCACCTCCAAATCTCTCTCTGTGGCAAATTCTAACAGGAAGAATCCAGACACGGCCAACATAGATTAGCATACAGGCTGCTGCAACCTGTAATATGCCACAGATAAAGCAGTGTCTGAGAGGGCTCCTCAAACACATGCACTGAGAACGGGCAGCATGAATCCATTACGCAATTAACTGACAAAGAGAAGACAATAATCCCCAACACATTTTCACCAGGAGATTCCAAGCCACCACTCATTCATCTCATCATCCTGCACATCTGCTTCCTCTCAGTGGCTGTGTTATTAATGTAATGGCAGGAGTCATTAAGAGCTCTCCTTTCATGAGTAGAACTCCCAGTGACTGTGGGAATTCTGCATGCAGAGAAGCTACAGGATTGGGCCCTAACCTGCAACAATTAAATCAATGGAATTTGACCATTGACTTCAACTGGAGTAGGATCAAGCCCTGAATAAGCAGAGCATGATAAATGTGCATCCAATGCGCCAATCAGCTACTATCAAATGATACATGTGGTTAGCCATAGATCTCTTAGCCAAGGCCCTGATCCAGCAAAGCACCTAATATAAGCCTAACATTAAACATGCGAGTAGTCCAAATGGAGACAATGGGACTGCTCATGTGGTTAAAGTTAAGCATGCGCTTAAGTGCTTTACTGGACTGGGGCCAGAGTTTGTAACTAATCAAGATCTTCAGATGGTGTAATTTGGTGAAGCTCTATTGATTCCAAATGGAGCTATGCTGATTTATGCCGGCTGAGGATCTGGCCTCAGACTTAGTCTGCTCCCTAGAAGTGCTGGTCTCACTGGCCGTACTAACCCAGTCATGTTCTGGGATTAGATTTCCATGCCTTTGAATCTTGGAGCATGACCATCCACCATGAATACACATCATCGCAGGCCCTAGGACAGTACAACTGTGAACCACTGGGTCTCACTGGCCAAGAAAGGTTTGGCCAATGATTGCCCGAGTTCATCTCAGGCTCTCAGCTCTGGGCTCCCTTTAGTGTTTAAATACCAACCTGTTTCCTGCAGTGCTCTCAGGCTGCTCCCTGCAGGCTGTGCTCTCTTCTGGCCTCCTCCTGGGAGTCACATATGAACTGCATTCTCTCAGTCTTCAACATGGACAGGGACCTATGGTGTCTGGCTTCCCGCATCCTTTGGTTGTTGAGGTGACTTGATCCTCCAGCTAAGCCCCAAAAGTCTACTCCTTCCAGTGGAATCAGCATCCAATGGAAGACATCATTCTTCCATCCCAGACCACGCTGGGCCTGCAATAGTCCTTTCTTCCTCTCTTTAATTCCAGTGGTGACTGCTTCACCTTATTATGTTGCAGCATATGGGGAACCTCCTCTCATCCATGGGTTCCCAGCCCTGGAACCCCAGAAGAGATGGGGCCTCTATAGCCAAACCAAAAGAACAACTCAATCTCTTTCCCAAGGCCTCTTCCTATGCTACCAGTTTACCTGGCTGGCCTCCTGGTCTCTGAAAAGCACTGCCTCCTTGGGCTCCTCTCCTGGGAGTCCCTCTCTGCTTGGCTCTCTCTCTCCAGAAGCAATACCAGCTTCCACCAGGTCTTCCTGCTGCAGCAGCACATCGTTGCTGGTGTTATCTCTTCTCTCTGCTACAGCCGGATTTCAGCCACAGCACTCAGACATTCATCAGCCCCCTCTCCTCTCCCAGACAGCCCTTTTACCCTCCAGCTCCTAGTCACCTGAATCCTTGCCTCCATCTGTGGAGGATGGCCAAATCTGACACAGGTGCTGTGAGTCCCTCCACCCTCATAATGAGCCAGCTCACCTGGTCAGCACATCCTGAAATACTGTTGGTCAAAACAGTTCTGGTCTTTATATATTTTAGTCCCTATGCCAATCCTTCATGCATCCTTTCTTGAGACAGACCTGAACCAAAACCCTGGATCTAAACTGCCCCAGGCTCTGAGGAAGTTCTGATCCAGATCAGAACTCTGCAGCATTTCATCTTTGTCTTGGGAGTTTGATTCATTAGAAATGAGCTCGCTTACACCACTTTCACACCATGACTTCACCCGCTCTGCATGGAGATTACATCAAGAGGCAGTCCATATCCCTCAGAATCTATAATAAGATACACTGTACTTCTCATATTAAACTCCTTCAGACTCTGCTGCTAGCTGTAAAAAAAAAAGAAAAAAAAATCACATTTCCTCAGGGTTGCCAGAAGGAAATGTAAATACAGAAGTTCAAAAGAAGAATCCAGTTTTCACAGCTGCATCTTAGCTAAATTAAAAAAAAAAATAAAGAAGAAGAAGAAAGGCAAACTGACCTATAGCTTTTACAACAGAACAGAACAGGCAAAAGTAATTGTTCCAATGCTGTTCTGGATGTTTTAGGAACTCTATCATTTCCAGATTTGACCAGACTTTTTTCTTTTTCTTTTTTAATTGCATTATTTTAAAGGCAAATACTATTTTTTTTGTTAACGCGCCTATATGAGCATCAAGTGGCAATAAAATATATATGGAGCAGTTAGAAAAACATGCCATTTCAGCCATAATGTGTGACTAATTGATTTCTGAGCATTGCCTAATTGTGTGACACTGGTTAACTAAACAACAATGCATTTTTTCCACAGGCTCTGATATTAGCTCAGACCATTTTCAGAGGGGTAGCCGTGTTAGTCTGTATCCACACAAAAAATGAGGAGTCCAGTGGCACCTTAAAGACTAACAGATTTATTTGGGCATAAGCTTTCATGGGTAAAAAAACCCACTTCTTCAGATGCATGCATGATTCTCCATGCATCTGAAGAAGTGGGGTTTTTACCCACGGAAGCTTATGCCCAAATAAATCTGTTAGTCTTTAAGGTGCCATCAGACCATTTTGTGACCTTCCCTTCCTGAGACGGATTTTTGAGCATAAATCTAGATGGGATGCAGACTGGGAGAGGGACTCTTGCTTTGTTTTTGCATTTTTACTGCAGTTTGAAAATTCTGCTGGTTGTCATTTATAGAACATGATATATTTTAGGGACAGTTACATTTTGGAGAAGGTTGGATTCCAGATCTGCACTGCTGACTCTTGTATTTATTTAGACACATAAATGGGTTTGAATTGAGAACAGGTATGCTTACCATTGTTGGCTCCAGTTTACTGGTTTCTTGGCATGTGTTTGAGAGATCACACAGACAGAAAAAGAAAAGAAAAGAAAAGAAAACATTTTGAAAAACTTTTAAATATGGGCTGCTCTCAGAGGAGCCACTAATGAAAGAAATTCTACACGTGGTCAAAATACCTCTTCTTCCATCTCCATAACAAGGATCACCCTACTGGTCGTATATTCAAGGGAGGCAAATTAAAAGGATTTAAAGACATCATCTCTTTGGAGGAGTGTTTGATGAATTTCCAAACATACAGCTCAACTCTCTGCTTCTAGAGCTCTGTGTCACCATTCAACGAATGAGGAGAGACGTTCAAATTGTTTGCTGTGGTAAATTACTAGCCCCACTTTTGGTAATCATTTTCTAACAGAACCTGATGTCTCTAAATATATTTGTTATTCTCAAGTGTTCATCAGATGGTTCAAAGAAACAAATTTCAGCCTCTGGGTTCTTTGCATTAAGTCCCAAATCTTCCAAATTTGGGGTGCTTTAGTTTTAGGGATCCAACTGATTTTCTGAAATGCTCAGCACCCAGAAGACCAGTCGAAGTCAAGTTAGGCCCAAAATATTTCCAGTTGAACATCCAGCAATTAAGGTGCCCAATATAGAGATAGTCTTTGAAAATCTTTTGACTATTTGGACCCAGATCCAGAAAGATATTTAGACTTCAACAGAAATCAGTGGAAATTAAGTAATGTAAATAATTAAGTTATGAATGGTGACTAATGAAGCGAAGAGTGAACACTCTCCTTCATGCACAGATTTTTATTCACATGTGAATATTTTCAACAAGAACAGCCTTTGTATCAACAAAAACCTGGCCATGTGAAGATAGGCAGCTGGTAAAAATATTATTTTGGGGGGCTAAGGGAGGCTGAGCAAAATTTAATTGACTATTGTGCAGAGGGGAGACCCTAGGGGGATGGGGCTGGAGTGTGAGCCTGCCCCACACTCACTCTGCAGCAGTGGCACCTTTCCCATGTAGCTGGGCCTGGCTCCCCGCTCCAGCCAATTGGCTCTCAGAGCTTTCAGGATTCAGGGGCGCCAGTCACATGATGCATGTGTGATGTTACACCCCATATTCTTAATAAAAATATGGTTATGATATGAATATGCCCTGACTAAGATATACTTTATGCAAGATGGGTCTTATAAGGTATCATTGGAAAGGTTATAATTTACTGAATGGGATTATCCAATTTGTATGCATGTATCATTTCTGTATCTGAAGTTAGGGATATTTACTATGTAACAATTACAACCGTGTGTGTATTTGGGAGACACCCACCAGACAGCTGGCCATCACAGCCTTGATGGGCCATTTAGGAAGAAACAATATGATTGTGAATATATTAATCTATCTCCTTCCTGAGAGGCATCCTGGGACCTGGCTGTGACACTACCAGGTCAGGTGGTCCTGTCACCTGATTCTAAATACCACCTTCGACAATGCTGGTACTTTTCCTCTGTAGGGGGACAGGGATCAAACAAAGGTTTCCCACCTTAGGTAAACCTTTTTAAGGCTGGGGAGGGGGTTAATCTGGACTCTTCTCCATTGCCTACCCAAGTAGAAAGACTGCTGAAAGTACCTGAAGGGACAAAGGAACTAACCTGAGGTGAAAGGCAGAGATGAGTCCAGACTGAGACGGGTCCAGTCTGTAAGAAGAAATAACCGGAACTCTAATCTACAGAACCTCTGCAAGTTGCCTAAAATAACATTTAGGGTGAGAAATTACTTCTTGAAACCAGTCTCTTTAAGATCTTAAGCTTAGTATGCGTGTTTTGTTTTATTTGCTCAGTAATCTGCTTTGTTCTGTTTGCTATCCCTTATAATCACTTAAAATCTGTCTTTTATAGTTAATACATTTGTTTTGTTTATTATTAAACCCAGTTTGTGCAATTTTTAACTGGGTGGGGGCAAGAAGTTGTGCATATCACTCTTCACATTGAGCGAGAGGGTGAATTCTTATGAGCTTGCGCTGTGCAGATCTTTCTATACAGCACAAGACAGTATTATTTTGGATTTATTCCTCAAAAAGGGTGTGCACATGAGTGCTGGGTGAATCGTCTCACACAGAGCTGACTTCAGTCTGTGTCTGTAGCTGGGTGTGGCCCTACCTGTGTGTGTGTGTGTTGCAAGAGGCCGGAGAGCCTAATTCAGCAAGACAGGGAGAGGAATTCCAGGCTGGTGGAGCGGGAGGGGCTCAGCGAAACCTCAGTACATCAGGTGATATCCCAGAAGCGGGGTCCAACCCATCACAGCATGCATCTGCACACAGGTGGGCCCTCCTCACTTGACGCCACGCCACGCCCCTGGTGCCACCAGATATGGGGCTTCATCTGATATGCTGGGTGGGCAGAGATAGATTGGGGGGGCTGAGCCCCTCTAGACCTAGCCCCCTGCTGCCTTTGTAAGTGAATAACAAATAAGAAGGGGCAGAAATATTGTCAAACCAAACAGCCCATCTCAAATCAGGCTGGTACCCAGCAACGAGTATGGTAATAAATCTGCATGGTGTTGATAAATTATGTAGTCAGTTGCTTGGCCACACTTTGGTTCTCTATGAAATATATTCAAGGGACCAAATAACCCATATCAGGCAGGTTTATTGCTCTAAGCCAATAACAATATAGTACAGAATAAGGTTCAATATGACACCAGTGTCCGGGAAGCATTGTTACATTCACCTTACACAGAAGGTGTGTTCCCAAAGTGATACTCCTAAAGCTGTCTTTTTATACCCTATCTGTTTCAAGTAAAAGGTACTGTGTACATCACCTGAAATTAGATTTAACCCATCAGCAGTCTACCTTGTTTTTCCAGTGCCATGGTGTTCCTCTTATCTCTTTGTTTTGAACACAGGCATTCCAGGTACTGAAGGGTGTGAAGGCACCTCCTAGGTCTGTATTTGGGTAGGACAGTCACATGTCTTGTCGTCTTCCTTTGGGACATTCCAGTACTGGCCAGTGAGAATAACTCCCTATCTGTTGCTATGGTAAAACACTCATATGTTTTATTCCAGCTACTACAAGGTGTTATGGGATACTTGGCATGGGTGAACAGAATTGTGGGGAGAGTATAATACAGTCAGTTAACATAACTTCCCAACACTTAGGTATAGAACATATATGTATGGGCTAATGACTTACTGGTACGTTCACTGTGAATTCTCCAAAGGGAAGAACCAAAAATACCGAGAGGAAATGGAATTCAAGGCGCTCCATGTTTTCTCTTTATTGCTTTGCCATCTGCTGTTCTGCTTTGGGGAAGGAGGGGTGTTGGTCTGTGTGCGCTCACTATTTGTGGAGATGAAGGGTGCGTTCTCAAAATAGCGCGCTGGGAACTGGCTAGCATCGATGTTAATAAAAGCTACATGGCTACATCTCAGGTTCTGCTTTGGAAATGTACCCTAAGGAAATGCCCTGACTCCTTCCCAATTGTTTCCCTCATTAATACGGAGGAAGAGAGAGAGAGAGAGAATACTACTAGGAAAAGAGCAATCTGCCAAATGCACAGTGTGCTGTGCCCATCAGCAACTGCCACACCATTCATGGCATGAACTTCTGTAGATTTCAGTTTAATGACCTGGTCAAACTGAGAAGAAGCCATAAAATATCACTGCAAACACTTGTATAAACAGGACTTTATTTGATTAAACTGAAAACATATTCTGACTCATCATTAGAAAAACAAATACTAGGAGTTGGTTATATGTTGATTAACCTGAGAGTTAGTCAAAGAGCCAGGAAAACATCTGCTGGCTTGAAGATCTAGCTGCTAAAGAAAAATAAAATGTTGTTTTGGGTTGATTTTCAAACCAATCTGTGGTCATTTAGGGAGTTTGTGATTGATACTTTGCTCAGATCATGGCCATTGAGAACTTGATGGCAGAAGTAGGAATAGAACTCTGATCCACAGGCCTCTACCAACTGAACAAAAGGAGAATTGCCGCTAGCTGTTTGCAGTATAGGGTCTATGACACACAGCTGAGCACTTCTGATAGCATCCACTAGAGGGAAATAGTTCACATACAAAACTATTCAGTTCATTACAATGTACACCTGTTATATAACTTTCATACAGTCCAGGAGCATGCCCAAACCATTCCACCCAGGCACAACATTTTTTCCTAGGGTTTGCTTGAGATTCTCTTTTAGGCTAAAATTTCACTGACTGCAACTCAGAAGAAGAGGTGGATGACATTTTTCAACCAAAAACTAATTTTAGTGAAAAATGCAGATATGATGACACCAAATTATTATTTTTTTAAATCCTTAAAAAATTCCAATCCGCATGCTCCAAAAACTCCAAAACATTATGTTTTGACATTTTCAGAATGAAACATTTCAATTTCTGAAGTGACATTCTGTTCAGAATTTCTTTTTATTTTAATAATTTCAAAAACATTTAAAGAAATGGTTGAAATCAAAATGAAACATTTCATTCCAGGTCAAATGAAACGTTAGCTTCAACTCAAAATTATTATTTTTTTTTAATTTTTATTTTTTGAATCGCCAACAATTATGAATGGTTTTGGTTTTGGTCAGACCTGAAACAATTTTTTTCTGACTTTTCGACACTACCAATGAATTGAAAAATCCATTATTTACCCTGCTCTACTCAAAAGCTACAAAGTACAGGTTTGAGTTCATTGCATCCAAGATCTCACCAGCACACAGTTCTACTATGCGCCCATTTGACAGTATACACTACAAGGAGGCATATCCCCTGGGAGCTGAGTGCACACAGCACCTCCTAGGAGATGTTCAGTCTCTCACAGCATGGCCCCTAGCGCTGCCCAGCAAAAACTTTGCATGTTCAAGAAGAATTTATTAAACACAAGAATTCTGTCTGAACCACCGCTTGAGCTTCCCTGCAGCTTCTTTTGGCAAAGCTAGCGGTAATGTCTCCATGCTGCTATGATTTGCACCTAATATGTTACCTATGACTGTCAACACATCTGCCATCATCAACAGAGTAATAAAATACACATACAGCATATGAGCTTCTCCTTATATATATATTATGGGACTCTCAAACAACTCACTCTATGGGAGCATATAAAATGCTTCCTGCTATTCAAAGCTTATCCACACCTCTTTGATTAGGTTATATGGCTACAAATCAAGACCCACCTCTCTCCTGAGTTTTATTATTATTGTTACAGTATTTTTTCCCAGGGCTGAGATCAGGGCCTATTGTGCTGGGCACTGAACAGACAGACAGGGTACGACTACACTGCAATAAAAGACCCACAGCACAGCAGTATAGATGTTCGGGCTCAAGCTGGAGCCCGGCTCTGAAACCTCGCAAGGAGGGAGAGAGGGCCTCAGAGCCCAGGCTCCACCCTGCACTGCAATTTTGAGCCCCCCCGCCCAAGCCCTGTGAGCCTAGACAATTGACCCAGGCTCTGAGACTTGGTACCGTGGGTTTGTATTGCCATGTAGATGTGCCCATAGCAAGAGAAAGGCCCTGTCCCAAAGAGCTTACATTCTAAACAGACGTAGAGGGGCAAATGCTCAGAGAGGTAAAGTGATTTGCTCGAGGTCACACAGCAGGTCAATGACAGAACCAGGCCTAGAACCTAGGTGTCCTGACACCAGCCCACATAGCCTAGCCACTGCACCACATTGCTGTCAGATCCTCAGCCCCTTTCTTCCTCATTTCAGCCAAACTGGATATACTTCAGGACTAGCCCATCTCCGCTGAATCCAAACAGTCCGGAGGAACGTGCCACATGTCATAACAAATCAATAGTCAGCAATAATAAAGGAATCCAGTAACCAGTGTATCTCTGAGTCACCACAAAGCTCTGTATTTGTGTCAGGGCCTTGGGCCTTTGGACGTGCCTCCAATTCAGTCGTCTTCACGTTTCCTCCAGATCATTCCATCCATCTTGGACAGCTAGTAAAGACTGGTCTGGACCAAGCCCCTCCCCAACCTTGGGCAAACAATGGATCCAAATCCAAAATTCATGGCTTAGGCTTGTCTCTGGCATTTACCATCTTTTCCGTTTAAGGGCCTAGTTCCAACCCCACTTCAAGCAGGGAAAGTAGTGACCTCAATCAGGGACGGCTCTAGCTTTTTTGCCGCCCCAAGCATGGCAGGCAGGCGGCTTTTGGCGGCTTGCCTGCGGGAGGTCCCCAGTCCCACGGATTCGGCGGCATGCCTGCGGGAGGTCCGCCGGTCCCGCGGCTTCGGCGTACCCGCTGCCGAATTGCCGCAGAATCCGCGGGACCGGTGGACCTCCCGCAGGCATGCCGCTGAAGGCTGCCTGACTGCCGCCCTCACAGGGACCGGCAGGGCGCCCCCCGCGGCTTGCTGCCCCAGGCACGCGCTTGGAGCGCTGGTGCCTGGAGCCGCCCCTGACCTCAATGTACTCCTGTCAGTGACACATGTGATGGGGAGAATCAGGCCATTTGAGTGTTAGGCCGTGTCAGGGTTCTTCTTCCCCTGAAGTCCAGGGCCCTATGCAGCGAGGTGGGATTGGAGGGCAACCAGCCCCTTGCAGGACAGAGCCACAAGAGAGAGGAAGAGGTGGCAGGGCTGTGGGATATGGCACCTCCCCAGCTTCTGCTCTCCTGGGATGAGAGAGCACAGACCCCATCGCTAGCCCTTCCCTCATTATTGAAATGTAAACTTCATTGCACTCAAGTGTCTGACAAACTTTAGAACTGGAGCTGTTTACAGATGTCCTTGAAGTCTGGTTGGATCCACATGTACAGTCGGGTTTAGTGTTGGCAAGGATAATGTCCCCTTTGTACATTTATCTTTCAATGTACATTCACAGACAGCGCTGTTGCAAAAAGGGAATTTCCACTGCTTGCATTCCTGTCTCTGACCCATCCCATTATTTATCTCTCTCCCAGGGTTTTTGTGGTTAGGAGAAAGAGTTCAGAAAGTGCTTTCTAATGGGAGACAAACTAAATAATTACAGCAAAATAAACAATGTCAACACGTGGGACTGCAAGCATACCAACCTACCTTCAAGGAAGGGGAAAGAAAACAATGCATTGCATTTATAAAACACTTTCTATTCACAAGTCTCAGAACACTTTACAAACAATCCCCTTCCCTGCCTCCACGGAGCAGGTATTATTCCTGTTTCACAGATGGGGGAAGCTGAGGCACAGAGTGGTGACTTCCCCAGGATCACACTACAAGCCTGCAGCAGAGCCAGGAGGGACTGAACACTTGACAACTAGTTCAGTGGCTTGGCCCTGTGCTCCCCGTTCCTCTTTCAAGGAATGTTGAGGGCTGGTTTGATGGGGGTGGATGAGAGAACAGAGCTTAGATGACACGGTTGATTCATATAGAAACCTATTCATGTGCTACTGCTTTACCTTTCCCACGAGGAGAGAGATACGCATGGAAATTCAAAGGCACCACATTGAAAATGAATAAAAGGAAGCACTCATGATAATGTGTTTGTTATTAACCAAAATACACCGGGCTTAAAGCTCTGGAGGCCTTTGACATAGGTGATGGGGGAAATAACAAACTTAACAGCCAATTCCACACATAGCGTAGAACTCCCCACCCGCACTGTGCCATTGTTCTGTGACACTTGCTGGGATGTTAGTTGGACAAATAGCTCAGTGAGATTCAACAAAGGAATAACTACTTATGTGATCTGATATACAGGGCCAGATCCTTAGCTGGGGTAATTTCCACCAGCTGAGGATCTGGCCTAGAATCTGTAGCTACCCGAGCTAAGATAAAAGATAGCCCTTATCTCAGTCCCGTGCTGCAGAGCACAAGCTGACTGCCTGGAAGCTCTAGGACACAATACCTCCCACCTGCATCCACTTCTCTACAGAGTACAGCACAAATGGCCAGGTGCATTGTGGGAGGATCTCATCTACCTCTGACGCAATTAACATAGGCCAGTGCTGGAGAGAGGATACCAGACTACAGGGCTTTTTGGGTTTAAATTGTCCATGCTTAAATTTAGGCTGGAAAAATAGAAGAAAGTTTCTAACCATCAGAGGACAGAGGTTCTGGAACAGCCTCTGAGTGGGGGCAACTAACCTAACTCATTTTAAGATGGAGTTTGATAAGCTTATTTGTAATGGGATTATATAATGGGGTTGCCTGCAATAGCAGGGGTTTGAACTTGCTGATTTCCAGCCTTCCGACCTATGTTGCTGTGTTAATTCTGACATAGAACATGTAGGTTCTTCCAGTCGAGCCCCTGCAGGTTCAGCCCTTCCCAGGAACTTTTCATAGACCGCACTATGAGTAGGGAGGAGACAGACAAGGTGATCTTTGGCCAAAAATATCTCCATGTTTCCCTGGAGCAGTGTCTGTAATGGGATTTAGGGAGCTCAATAATAAAATAAAGCTAGTAATAGTGATCACTTGCATTGCCTTATCCAGACCTTCACCACCCCCAAAATACCGAACACTAATTCACCCTCACCATACCCCTGTCAGGTGAATGTTTTTATCGCTTACAGATGGGGAAACAGGGCCAGGGAAGTTCAGTGACTCACCCACAGCCGCACAGAGCTGCGGTTCATGCTCAGGAATCTCTAGTTCCCAGCTGTGAACTCAATCCCACTAGCGCCTAGCCAGCGTCTAGTTGAGATTGGGTTGAGTTTCAGCCAGCACACTCTCATCCATGGGTGATGATGCTGGCTTCAGGAAGCAGCTGGAAGAAATGGTGGAGGGGATATCATTCCCTGTGATTGAAGGACTACATCTGCTGTTGATTATTAGGGGGTGACAATTGACCGGTGAGTCTAGACACCCCCTAGCTGTTGCTGGATGATATTACAGAAGGGACCCAGTCAGTGTTTTACCATCTAAGGGTATGTCTACACTTAAAATGCTACAATGGCGCAGCTGCAGGGCTTCAGTATAGACACTACATATGCCGATGGGAGGGGTTCTTCCACTGGCATAGGTAATCTACCTCCCTGAAAGACTGTAGCTAGGTAGACGGAAAAATTCTACACCGGGGATTAGGTCGGTGTAGCTACGTCTCTCATGGGTGTGGATTGTTTACACCCCCAAGAGACATAACTATACTGCGGTAAGTTCCTAGTGTAGACCAGCCCTGAGTCTAGCTAGGAAACTGTAGCTTTTCCTTTCCTTTGCGTACCTTACCACTGTTATCCGAGCTTTTGTTACCTCGAGATTGAATTAACGCTGTGGGCTACTGTCGTGTCCTTTGGTATTTACACAACAACAGTAACATGAAGGAATCCCAGAGGCACAAGTGGGTTCCTAATAAGCATGTCTGCTAACAACACACAAACTTGCATGGCCTAGGTACATACATATCACTGCTCCAGCCGGTTTCTGGCAGCTTTCGTAATATAGAACACAGTGAGCGCCACTAAAGAGCTAACTGACTCTTTAAAGGAATACTCTCCTGCTCCTGCATAGTTCAGCTCTATGCTCTCCAACCATCCAGAGACTGCAGCTGGCGTGGACTGCAGCAACTCACTTACTGAGCAGGGCATCGCGCTGGGAGCATGTGACCCCAGCATTCCGGGAGCTGCACTGGCTGCCCATCGGTTTCTAGGCAGAGTTTAAGGTGTTGGTTATAACCTACCATGCTGTATATGGCCAGGGACTTGAGGGATTGCCACAGCTCTGGTCAGCAAGGGTGTTCAAACTGGATCCCCTTCATTACAAGGGAGGGGGCAGCTGTCAGGGCATTCTCTGTGAGGGCTCCAGGACCCTGGAATTCACTCCCCATGTGATCTGAAATAGTTTGAATCTGGTGACCTTACAGACATGCTGCAAAATCCACCTAGTCAATTCCCTGCCACTGCAGGGGCTTCAGCGTTGGCGATGTCTGGGTTGCTCCTGTTCTCTGCCTGTGGCACACAACAGTCTCCTGAGGACTGAAATGCTTTAGTTTGACTGAACACACTGGGCTCAGTATTGGGGTGTTTGGGGGAAATGCTTCCGGTCTGTGCTATGCAGGAGATCAGATTAGATGATCTAATGGTCCCTTGCGGTCTGATCCTCTATGAAACTAAGAGAGGGGGTTTGGAGAGTGTCACACTGTCTGGAGTGACTCACAATCCTGAACACCGACCTCAGGGCAGACTGTCGCAAACAGGGCAGACACTTCAAACTGCTGGTGTGTTCTATAATTAGATTTCACCAAGCCGGTAACAAATGTGAACTCCTGGATCACTGTAACAGTCTCACCATGGAGTCACAGACAGTCCTTTGAGATTCTCCAATCTATCTTGCCACCCAGACAAACTGGACTTGATGATAAATGGTCACTTACACCAAAATCACATCACACTCAGATTGCTTCCAGTCCAGTTGGACAAGTCACTTACTCCCAGATCAATTGGTACTCTAGATCCTACACCAAAGACAACGCATGTAGCCAGTCCTGTGATAAACTATCTAAAGGTTTATTAACTAGGAAAGAGAAATAAGAGAGTTATTTACAGTTTAAGCAGGGGTCTCAAACACGCAGCCCGCGGGGTGATTTTCTGCGGCCCGCGAGCCCCTCGCAGCCCCCCCGCCCTCCCCCAGTGTTTACCAGAGCGGCGGCCGGACATGCACCGGGAGCAGGGCAGGCTCCCTGCCTGCCTGCCCTGCCCCCACGCCGCTCCGGGAAGAGGCTGAAACGTGGGGAACGGGGGCGGAGGGGCTGTGTGTTTCTGTTGCTTTAGGCAGCGCCCCCAGCAGCTCCCATTGGCCGGGAACGGGGATCCGCGGCCAGTGGGAGCTGCTGGAGGTGGTGCCTCAAGCAACAGAAACACACAGCCTCTCCGCCCCCCC
>NW_020664753.1:479743-509059 GCF_002925995.2 Terrapene triunguis | reverse complement strand
CCGCCCCCCCTTCCCCACGTTCCAGCCTCTTGGGGGGGCAGGGCAGACAGGCAGGCAGGCAGGGAGCCTGCCCTGCCCCCGGTACGCACCGGGCCAGATCCTGCCCCCCGAACCCCTCCTGCAGCCGAACCCCCTGCCCTGAGCCCCCTGCCGCACCCTGCACCCCGACCCCCTGCCATACCCTGCACCCCTCCTGCACCCCGACCCCCTGCCTCACCCCTCACCCTTCCTGTATTCCAACCCACTGCCCTGAGCCCCATGCCGCACCCCTCCTGCGCCCGAACCCCCTGCCATACCCTGCACCCCTCCTGCACCCTGACCCCCTGCCTGAGCCCCCTGCTGCACCCTGCACCCTGACCCCCTGCCACACCCCGCACTCCTCTTGCACCCCAACCCACTGCCCTCAGCCCCCTGCCGCACCCCACACTCCTCTTGCACCCCAACCCACTGCCCTGATCCCCGTGGTGCACCCCGCACGCCTCCTGCACCCTGACCTCCTGCCCTGAGCCTCCTGCCGCACCCTGCACACCGACCCCCTGCTATACCCTGCACCCCTCCTGCACCCCAACCCCCTGCCTAACCCTGCACCCCTCCTGCATTCCAACCCACTGCCCTGAGCCCCATGCCGCACCGCTCCTGTGCCCCAACCCTGTACCCCTCCTGCACCCCGACCCCCTGCCCTGAATCCCCTGCTGCACCCTGCACCCCAACCCCCTACCCTGAACCCCCTGCCACACCCCACACTCCTCTTGCACCCCAACCCACTGCCCATAGCCCCATGCCGCACCCCTCCTGCACCCCGACCCCCTGCCGTACCCTGCACCCCTCCTGCACCCTGACCCCTGCCCTGAGCCCCCTGCCGCACCCCGCACTCCTCTTGCACCCCAACCCACTGCCCTGATCCCCCTGCCACACCCTGCACCCCTCTTGCATCCCAACCCCCTGCCCTGAGCCCCCTGCCACACCCCACACTCCTCTTGCACCCTAACCCACTGCCCTGAGCCCCCTGCTGCACCCTGCACCCCTCTTGCACCCCAACCCCCTGCCCTGAGCCCCCTGCTGCACCCTGCACCCTGAACCTTTGCTGTATCCCTCACCCCTCCTGCACCCCACACCCCAAGTCCCTGCCCTGAGCCCCCACCACACCCCACACCCCTCCAGAACCCCCTGGGGGCAGGGAGGGGGCAGAGTTGGGGTGGGGATTTCGGGGAAGGGGTTGGAATGGGGGCAGGGAAGGGGTGGAAAGAGGCGGGGCCGAGGGCGGCGGAGGGGGAGGTGTCAGTAATGTGGCCCTCGGGCCAATGTACTAATCTTCATGTGGCCCTCATGGTCATTTGAGTATGAGACCCCTGGGTTAAAGCAAGCAAACATTTACACACCACTGAGTTAGCAGCTAAATACTAAGGGTATGTCTACACTGGCAGAGTTACAGTGCCGGCAGTTACAGTGCCACTCAGAGAGCACTTAAGGGAAACCGCTGTTGTGTGTTCACACTGTCAGCTGCCTGCGCAATAGCATGTTCACACTTGCGGCACTTGCAGCAGTATTCGGAGTGGTGCACTCTGGGGAGCTATCCCACAAAGCATCTCTTCCTCTTCTGCCGCTAAGACTTGTGGGAAGGCGGAGGGGGTCACAGGGCATCCTGGGTCCTGTTCCAGTGCCCCATGATGCATTGCTTCACATCCCAGCAATCCCTGTGCTTCCATCTGCATTTGGACACAACTGTTTGTGTACGGCACGCTCTGCCTCTTCAGTCTGCAGGAACGGATCCCGCACTGTTGACCAATATGCTGCCCGCTCTGACTAACACAGTGGCAGTGGAGTTATTCCTTAAACTACAAAGGCAAGAGGAGTTCGACATTGATCTCGCCACGTGTAGTAGCTACGACACGAGATTGCTTGTGGCATTCAAGGAGGTGCTGACCACAGTGGAATGCCACTTTTGGGCTTGGGAAACAAGCACTGAGTGGTGGGATCACATCCTCATGCATGTCTGGGATGATGAGCAGTGGCTGCAGAACTTTCAGATGAGGAAAGCCACATTCATGGGACTGTGAGATGAGCTCACCCCCACCCTGCGGCGCAAGGACACGAGAATGAGAGCTGCCCTGTCATTGGAGAAGCGCGTGGTGATTGCACTGTGGAAGCTGGCTACTCCAGACTGCTACCGATCAGTCACTAACCAGTTCGGAGTGGGAAAGTCGACCGCTGGACTCGTGTTGATGGACGTGTTCAGGGCCATTAATCACATCCTGCTCCGAAAGACCGTGACTCTGGGCAACGTACGTGACATTGTGGATGACTTTGCACAAATGGGCTTCCCTAACTGCGGAGGGGTAATAGATGGCACACATATTCCAATTCTGGCACCAGACCAGCTAGCCACCGAGTACATTAATCAGAAGGGGTATTTCTCTATGGTTCTCCAGGTGCTTGTGGATCACCATAGGCGTTTCATGGACGTTAACGCAGGCTGGTCTGGAAAGGTGCATGACGCAGGAGAGAGACAAACAAAAAAACACATCAGCACCGAGGGGGATGGGGGAAGGGAGGGTCCCAGGAGGAGGTGGGGTCCCGGGATGGTTAAAGGCTTGTGTATGTCCAGGGATCATATGCAACTTTCTCCTTTGGAGTACAGTGCAGCGGGTGCTGTACTTCAGCAGGGCTAAACTGCAGAGGGACGGGTGTTGAGTGCAGTGGGTACTGGGAGTTCGCAAGGCTGGACTGTGACGGAGCAGGAGTGGAATGCAGCGGGTACAGACTGGAGCCAGGAGGTTGATAAGAGTGTCGTTGGCAGTGTCTGGGGGGTGCATGGGAAAGAGTTTTGCGACAGTGGCTGCAGGGGAGGGCGGGTGCGGAGCTGCTCGGTTTGCAATGCTAGTATCGCCTGGAGCGTGTCCGCTTGGCGCTCCATAACGTTTAAAAGTCGCTTCGTGGCCTCATTCTGGTGCGTTGCATTCTCCTTTCAGTCCCTCTTCTCGCTTCAGTCCCTCCACTCCTGCAATTCCTGTTTTTCGGCCGCAGAGTGCATCATAATGTGATGCAGAAAGTCCTCCTTAGTTCTTCGTGGCCACTTTCTAATTCTGCGCAGCCATTCAGCTGTCAATAACAAAGAGGGAGGCTGGGCTCCCAAGGGTCATCTCTGTAAAGCCAAAACACAACATTTTACAGAAGCAATATTGTTTGCAATGCACAGACCACTGATTCAGTGATTTAAAACACAGCCACTATTCACATACCTGTCACTAACTGGCTGACCCCAGGCAAGCACACATGAGCCACAAGACTCCCAAAATGGTGAGTAGTCACAGGGGCAGGGGAAATCAGTGTTCCCGGACCCTACTGTACACTGGGCACGTGGCTCTTGGGGAGAGCCAGCACTGTAGGGGGGGCCTGATAATCATTCATGTCCCCACATTTTCCACAGGCTGTGTTCATTATGGAAGATATCTCGCTGCTGAAGGCGAGCAGGGAATCAAGGGAGGGTCTTCTCCAAGACTGCGGCTTCCGCTTTGGCCCTTATGCAGCTCGCCTGTGTGCAGTAATGGTCCCCCCGCTCTCCCCAGTGACCGCAGAGTGGCACGGGAAAGTTATCATTAATGGGACATGAAACAAAGCAGCTCTGCCAAAGAACCTGCGGCAGCAGATTGCCCAGTATCTCCATGAGAGTTTCCTGGAGATCTCTGAGCAGGGCCGTCCTTACCCATATGCAAACTACGCAGCTGCGTAGGGCACCAGGAAATTTGGGGCACCAAATTGCCCCAAATTTCCTGGCATCCTACGCAGCTGCGTGCTGCTCCAGTGGCCAGCCCGATCCCCCGGCCGCCTGAGCCAGCCAGGAAAGCTGCCCCCGCTCCCGCCCCACCCCCACTCCACCCCTTCACCATAGCCCCCGCCCCACCTCTTCCCACCCCTGCTCCACCCCAGCCCCGCCCCCACTCCACCCTTTCCTCTGAGCTATGTTCCAGGGGACAGAAGCAGGGGTCCGGCGCACCCTGCACTCACTGGCGACGGGAAGTGGAGCGACCCGGCCCCAGCCCACTCCACTGGCTCCCAGCCGTGCCACCTGGTGAGTGCTGGGAGGCAGTTCCCTTCTGCCCCCAAAGTCCGGGATGGAGCCAGAGGAGCAGAGTGGACCAGGCTCGGGCCGGGTCACTCCACTTCCTGCTGCCCTGTGAGTGCGGGGTTGGGCCTGCCCTGCAATCACCAGGCGGTGGGAAGTGGAGCAACCCGGCCCCAACCCGCTCCGCTCTGCCAGCTCGTGCTGGTGGGTGGTTTTCCCCCTGCCCCCCAAGCCTGCTCCTGCCCCCCACAGACATTCGTTGCAGCCCCACCGCCCCCGCGGAGGCCTGGGGATGTCCCCTCCCCCCATGGAAGCCTGGGGCTAGTCTCCCTGCCGAGGGTGGGGCTGCATAGGGCACCACAATGTCTAGGGACAGCCCTGTCTCTGAGGCAGATTCCCGTGAAGTGAGGGAGTCAATCAACAGCCTGTTTCGCCGCTCAGACTAGGCATGTGGTGGTACATGCATCATACAGACACAAGCCTGCTTTCTGCAACCCTCCTGTCCCCAACAACTCACTTCAGTGATTCCCAAAATCAAAGCCACTTACCAGGAGCCTCCTCTCCTGTTTGTGCTTCACCAAGCTCTGACAGCTGTGACTTGCTAGCCTCCTCCGGGGTAAAAAAGAGCACCTGGCTGCATGCATCTCTGATCTCCGAGTCGTCCTCTGCCTCTGGATCCCCCTCCCCCTCCACATCCTCATCCAAGATTTCCTCTTCCTGGCTCGGTCCACTCTCGACTGGCACGCGAGCCACCGAAGTATCCACAGTGGCCTTCGCAGTGGAAGTTGGGTCACCACTGAGTATCGCATCCAGCTCTTTGTAGAACTGGCAGCTCGTGGGCGCAGCACTGAAGCGGCGGTTTGCCTCCCGTGCCTTGTGGTAGGCATTCCGCAGCTCCTTCACTTTGACCCTGCACTGAAGTGTGTCCCGGTCATGGCCCCTTTCTGTCATGCATCGTGAAATCTGTCCATAGGTATCATAATTCCTACAGCTGGAGCACAGCTGGGACTGGACAGCCTCCTCTGCCCAAATGCTGATGAGGTCCAGCAGTTCGGCATTGCTCCAAGTGGAGGATCACCTAGTGCATGGAGCTGGCATGGTCACCTGGAAAGATGTGCTTAGACCACTGCACGTGTCACTGAGAAAACAGGAAGGGGACTTTCAAAATTCCCAAGGAATTGAAGGGGTGGGGCTCACAGTTGGTAACCTGAGGGCAGGGCAGTAGAGTTCAAACTGATGACCAGAGAGGCGAGAACAGGCATCGTGGGACACCTCCCAAAGGCCAATTGTAGCTCTATAATCGACCAGGATGTCTACACTGGCACCGCGGCGCTGTACCCCTGGCGCAGAAAGCTGTACGCCTCTCGCTGGGGTGGTTTTTTTACAGCACTGCAACTGCGCAGTTTCTGTGCACTAAGTGGCTTGGCAGTGTGTACACCTTGGGAATTACACCGCAGAAAGCTGCTTTACTGCACAGAAACTTGCCAGTGTAGACAAGGTCTAAGAGTGACAGAGTTGTAGAATCTGTCAATTCAAAGTGTCTTTCAGGGCAGACTCAGGAAGCAGCCCCTGGGGCTCTCTGGCTTCACTTTAGAGTCTATGGTCCTTCAAACAGCCAAAAAGATGTAATTTCTTCTTGTCAGGGATTTTTGTTTCTTCCCCCCAGAGTTAAGATGTTCACCTGCATGTTTCCTCTTCATAGGGGGATGGGGAGCAATCAACAAAGTCTTTTGTCCTCTGATGTTCCCCCAAAGGTTTGTCTGGTGTCTATGGGCCTCCTCGTGTTGGGCAGGAGATAACACCTCTTGTGTCAATCTAGTATTTTACACTTGGTACGGCTGTGGGGGTGTACAGTTTTAGAACAAACGCTTAAATATTACCTTATGGCATGGGACACAGATATTATACGTGAGATTAATGCAGGCAGCAACATACAAGCATTTCATAGAGTCTAAACACTAAATACATTCTTATAAGACTAATACCTATTTTGAACAAAACTAACATTGAGATGACCTGGTCTGGTCTCCAGCTACAAGGTTGTCAGTTCTTAGCTAATGCCTGCAGCCTGGGTAAGAGCTGGCATCTGGCCTGCCAGCGTCACAGAGATGTCTGAGAGTTTGCTTCTCAGAATGATGACAGCGGGCAAAGGAGTTTGTATAGATGGCTGTCTGGCTGAGTTAGTTTGAGTTATTATTTTCATGCTGCTGGGTTTGGTTTTGGGGCAGTATTAATTATGCCTCAGGGTGCCTAGAGTTTGAATTATTATTGAAATTGAAATAAACAAATCAATCAATCAGCCAATTGGTATTGCCTCTCCAAACCCCAGATTTTGTTTAGAAAGTACAGGCTTCCATGTGATCAGATAAGCCACCATAAGTTACTGGAGCTTAAAGCTACATGCTTCCGATCGCTCCCGTGCTTCAATCGCTCCCATGTCCGACCACAATGATTTTGTAAAACATCACAACAACGAGCAAATTCCTTCCCTATAAAATAATTGACTTCTAATCTCATACAAGGTTTCACTTCCCTAGCCCGACCCTGTCTAATAAATATATTGGGTCCACTTAAAACAGCAAGTCCACGGTAGTTAAATGCAAAGCACTGCAATTAAGTGGGAGCAGCCTGATTAAAATGTTGTCTTTAATTATGTGCTATCACAAGAAAAAACATTTTATAGATTCCCTTTGTGACAGGGCCCAGCCTCCCCTGTCAAGGCCTAGTGCTAGACAGACGGGACGCTGGCCTGAGCCCAAACACTCAACAGACATTTCCTTCAGACAGCACTTAGTGCAGAAAGCAAGCTGTCCTGTCCCATGTATATTTTCGGCAGACAGGCCTAAAGACAACACAATCATGAGCAAATCTGGGGACTGGTGTAGAAACTCATGTCATCTTCAGACACGCCTCACCCCCAGGTCAGCAAGAGTCTAGGGTACGAGGTTAGAGTGGGACGAATGCTTGTAAATATGGACCCCATTAACGTACAGCATTTTTTACGTTAATCAGCTCATTCATGAAATGGCTGGGCTGCCAAAACTTTCCATTTTTTTTATTAGGGACGGGCAAGGCAATATGGGCAACAGGCCAAAGATCCGGGGGCCCAAATTAGTTTTGATAGATTAGAAACAAGATGAATCTCCCCCAGACGGTATTAAAGAATCTTTTATTATGTGCAGGGCAGCCTTTTAACGGCCCAGGGGACGGCACTATCTCTCTGTGCTACTCCAACCAAAAAGCTGTCAGCAATCATAATGTCTGCAGATCCCATTAGTCCCGTTGGTATGACAGCCTGGTAGGGCTGATGGATCCCCCAAAATAGCTTATTTGGGACAGACCCTGCAAAGCTCTGGGCACCCTCAGCTCACCTTCAAGTCAGCAGGAGCTAGGTGCACTCAGCCCCTCATACGATCAGACCCCGATTTGTTTCTATGTTATTTATGATGCATTCATTCACACTTTCATTTCTTCTTCTAAAATACTAGATGCTCTGAGAGCTGCTGTCGTTTCCTAGTGGGCTAATGGTATTTAATTGCTGTCAGGTCAATCTGCCCAAGACGGAGGTACGTGGTGGACGTGGGATAACGTGATTTTAGTCAATAGGTCAATAACATGCCATCACAGGTAATTAGTATCAATGGTCAATGCGGGTCTGGCTGGAGAATCTTGCCCACATGCTCGGGGTTCTGCTGATCGCCATATTTGGGGTCAGGAAGGAATTTTCCTCCAGGGTAGATTGGCAAAGGCCCTGGAGGTTTTTCGCCTTCCTCCGCAGCATGGGGCAGGGGTCGCTTGCTGGAGGATTCTCTGCGACTTGAAGTCCTTAAATCATGATTTGGGGACTTCAACAGCTGAGTCAAGGGAGAGAATTATTCCAGGAGTGGGTGGGTCAGCTTTTGTGGCCTGCATCATGCGGGAGGTCAGACTAGATGATCATAATGGTCCCTTCTGACCTTAAAGTCTATGAGTCTATCTCCCATGACATTGGATGACATTACCCTCATGTAGCAAACAAGAGGTCAGGTGTTACAGCAGCATTGTGTGTTGCTGTGATTAGATAATAGGAGTGACTCATAGATTTATACGTTCAGAGATTCTAATGTCTGACGGGACTGCTGTGACCATCTATTCTGATCTCCTGTGTGCAACAGGCCATAGGAGTTCCCTGAATTAATTCCTGTTTGAATTAGAGAAGATCTTTTAGAAAAACATCCACTCTTGATTTTAAAATGGCCAGTGATGGAAAATCCACCGTTATCCTTGGTAAATTGTTCCAGTGGTTAATTATCATCAGTGTTAAAAATATATGCCTAATTTCCGGTCTGAATTTGACTAGCTTCAACTTGTAGCCACTGGATCTTGCAGCCTCCTTTGTCTACTAGATTGAAGAACTCATTATCAAATTTCTGTCCCTGGCGTAGGTATTTGTAGACTAAGATCAAGTCACCCCTTCACTTTCTCTTTATTAAAATAATTAGATTAAGCCACATAAAACCTGTTTTTACATAGATAAGAGAAAAAACGTGGCTTGTGATTAGCTCAAAAGAGTTATACGATGAATCAGTAAATCTTTATTGTTTGCCTCCTTGGACATCAATAACATTGAGATTCAGAGCAATATTAACCAATCACATTGCATACACAAACACATGCATCCTGATTGATGGCAGTCAAGTTCAATAAAATCTATTATTCACTTCTGATGAGGCTATCAGATAGCATATGCAAATCATAGGTGAATAATAGTTTTGTTTGTTTGCTTCTCTTTGGATCTCAAACTTAACTCCCCTTTTAAATGTTACTTTAAGCAGAAAAAATTTGGAAACCAGGAAATGTACAAAGTGATCTATTATTCACCTAAATCTAAATCTTGTTTTCTTTACTCTCCAATGGGATTTTTGCCTGAGTGAATATTTCAGGCTTTGCCCCTAGATACCACAAATCAATAGAGAATCAAACTTTGCCCTGTGATATACATATGTGGGATCTACACATATTCACCTCAGGGCAAAATTTGGCTCACAAATACACATAACTAAGCATGAGAGATTAAGCAAATCCCAATACCCTTGCACATGCTTCAGAGGAGGAATAATGTTCTTTGCATGTTGGGAATATAATAAATTCCTTTACCAAGGTGATAGACGCGTTATAAATACCTATGACAGATGGAAAGGAAGGAATGTGCAGCCGTGGTCAATGGCAAACAAGATGTTAGGACAAGTGGAGAATAATACAGAGAACATTCTGCTATTAAATAAATCAATGATGTGGCCTCAGCTGGAATACTGTGTGCATGGCTGGCCAACCCATCGCTAAAAGGATATTGCAGAACTAGAGAGGAGAGGGGGCTTTAGAGAGGAGCAATGAGAATGATCAAGAGCCTGGAAAACTCTCCTAAGAAGAGAGATTGGAAAGATTGAGACTGTTACCTTAGAAAGGAGACCAATAAGAGGGGACATGATAAAAGTATGTAAAATAATGAGTGGGACAGAGACAGGGAGAACAGAAGCTCCCAGTCTCCTAACATAATAAGAAGGGGACAGTCAATCACATTAATGGTGGCAAATTCAAAACCAATAAAAGAAAATACTTTTTCACGCAATGAGTCATTAAGCTGTGGAACTCACTGCTACAGGATACCACCGAGGCCAAGAAGTTATCAAGATTCAAAGACCAGCTGTACATTTACATGGGTATTAGGAATATCCAGATCTACCTCATCAAACCTCATCCTTCAGGGCTTAAGTTGATCTTTAACTATTGGAGATCAGGAGGTTTCTTGCAGGTTCCTCGGATGCATCTGATACTCACCACCGTCAGAGACAGGACACTGGATTAGATGGACCTCAGTCTGATACTGTGTGGCAATTCCTATGTTCCTCCAGATAATTTCCCTTAAACAGGGTAATTGTCATCAAGTGATAAAACAGTGAATGTAAATGTCCGTTGTGATTTTGGGACAGGACTAAGTTACATGTGAGAGCCAAGAATGATTCCACAGAAAGGATGAATCAGAGACATTCATCTGAGAGCACAGGGACAGTGCAAATCACTGTGCCAGAAATAGGCTGTGATTCTTATTGAAAAGGGTCTGCAGAAATGGCACTAACCATTGGACTACAGTACTCAATAGAGCTATAGACAAACTGCTCTGTATAAAATATACTACAGTCGCCTCCAGTGAAAGTCTAAAGGATTGGGGTGATCAGATGAAGGAGTTAAATCCTATCTGGCTTAGGTCTGATTCTAAGATTTTTGCTTGGCTTGAAGACTATCCAGTCTTTCTTAGCAAATGCTCTGCCAGGAAACCTCAGATGTATCAGATTAGTCAGGTGTAGAAAGGGAGCCGGGTTGGTTTTGTCTAGGAATGATGTTTGAACAGTATCAGCACAGCACCCATGTAGCAGGGCTCCTGTAGAGACAATTCCACCTCCCCACACACCAACGCTGACTTGATCTGATCTCTCCAGTCTATTAGCTTGCAGATCAGAGAAGCTCTGCCCCCTGGTTTCTTGTTATTTGGCTTTTTTGGTAGGAAGCCTGCATGCTTTCTCTACGGACTGGATCATTGCCTGTCTCTAGTTGTGAAATCTCAGTGAACCAGGTTCTTAAGAAGTACTTAGCCCTCCATCCCCACAGGCAGGCCAAGCATTCCAGCCGCTCATGTGACTTTCCAGCATTTCAGTTTGGCATGGATGGATTTCTCGCCGTTCTGCACTTAGGGCAGGAGCACTGGCCAGCTGGCTCTGCTCATCAGCCTGCGTTTCTGCCGCTTGTTCCCTGTCTGTAATACCATTCTAAGTCCTCTCCATCAAGAAGCTGCAGCAGTCTGCAAAGCAGGGGTCCCACGGGGTCCAGGGTAGCACCCACAGGTGTGACAGTTGCTTGGGATTGGTGCATTTCCTTGGTCATCCATTTTCTTCATGAGGGACCCACAGAGAAAAGTTCCCAGGGGCTGCTTGATGGGAGGGAGGTGGGGGAACCCAACACAACTACTTGGTCTTCCCTCTGCCCGACCCAAGCTAGCTCCAGTAGTCCGCACCAGCCTTCACATTTATGTCTCCCTCCATGAACAGCCAGTGGAATTCACAGCCCCGACTCAGGCTTCCCACCCATTGGATGGGGATTGTCACAAGCCAGTAGGCTGAATGGGGAGCCACCTAAGCTAGCCAAGTATACAATGTGCCTGCCTGACAGGCCAGAGGGAGGCGCCCAGCTCTGCTCAGGATTCTCAGCCTGGGTGATGCTTGGGAGGGGGGGGACATGCAGTGTCACGTCACGTCCCCCCCGATTTGCTGCTTGGTTTGTACTGACCATGCTCACACGGACTGGGCATGCTCAGTAACACTGCTGAAGCCGGCTGTCCTCACTCTGCCCACCACTGCACACATACTGTTGGCAGGCATGGGTCATCAGGAGGCCCTAAGCCAGCTCAGGGCTTTCTCTTGAAAAATGAAAGATTAGAGACCACCTGAGAATAGCCAATAGCCCAGCAGCCAGGGCACTCACCTGGGCTAGGAGAGACAGGACTCAGTTACCTGCTCCAAATCAGGCCACGCAGGGATGTGAAAACAGGTCTTCCACATCCCAGACCCCTAACCCCTGGGCTGCAAGATGTTCTGGCGGACACCCTGGCTATTTCCTGTGTGGGTTACACATGGTCGGAGCCCCACAGGCGAGATAGGCAGGGAAACGTCTGGTCTGAGAATCTCGCCAGGACTTAGGTGTGAGCAGGGGCTCTGAGCAGCTCTTAGCTATTCTGACGTTCCCCTCTGGTGTTGTCTGGACCAGTGATCTGCTAGGTCACTTCAATCCTCGACTCTGGGAGCCAGCCTTACCCTGCTCTGCTCTGAGAACCCCCACTCCTCTGGCATGTAAGCTGCTCCCAGCTACTTGCAAGCGAATGACAATAGCCAATATCGCCGGTTCCAGAAACAACCCTAGCAACCTCCGTCTTGCAGTGTCCAGTTATGCCCAATGGATGCTGCAAGCTTATATAAGTTTGTCAATTTAACAAAGACATTGATATGCACGAGGCTTGTTCTCCCAAGGGGAGTTTCTGACACACTGCAAGCCAAATGCACTCCTTCAGGTAGAATAAACAAACAGATTTATGAACTATAAAGGTAGATTTAAGTGATTATAAGTCAAAGCATAACAAGTCAGATTTGGTCAAATGAAATAAAAGCAAAATGCATTCTAAGCTGATCTTAACACTTTCAATGTCCTTACAAATTTAGATGCTTCTTACCACAGGCTGGCTCTTCAGCCAAGTTCTCCCCTTTGATCAGTGGTTCAGTCGCTTGGTGGTGGTGGTGTCTGTAGATGTAGGCGGAAGAGAGAGAGCATAGCAAATGTCTCTCCCTGTTATCGTGTTCTTTCTTTCCTCTTGGCTTTGACCCCCCCTTCAGAGTCAGGTGACCATTACCTCATCACAGTCCCAAACTGCCCAAAGGAAGGGGGTGACTCCCTCGAGGTTCTAACAGATTCTTTTGTTGCTGCCTAAGCCAGGATCCATTGTTCCTGTGAGGCTGGGCTGGGTTTGTCCCATCCATGCCCTGACAAGATGTGAACTGCCTCCCTGTTCTTGGAGAGTTTTTGCATGGGGAGGAGGGATATCTCAGTGGTTTGAGCATTGGCATGCTAAACCCAGGGTTGTGAGACAGTGCCAACCACCAGCGCAGGAGTGAATCTGCACTACCAAAGTTGTGAGTTCAATCCTTGAGGGGGCCACTTAGGGATCTGGGACAAAATCAGTACTTGGTCCTGCTAGTGAAGGCAGGGGGCTGGACTTGATGACCTTTCAAGGTCCCTTCCAGTTCTAGGAGATAGGATATTTCAATTAATTAAATTAAGCCATGAGGATACATTTTCAGCCTCATAACTATATACATGAAATTACAACCTATAACCTTACTATAACATTACCGTAACGATTACTATAACAACCATGCTCAAAGCAACAAAGAGTCCCGTGGCACCTTATAGACTAACAGATGTATTGGAGCATAAGCTTTCGTGGGTGAATGCCCACTTCATCAGACGCACGAAGTGGGTATTCACCCACAAAAGCTTATGCTCCAATACATCTGATAGTCTATAAGGTGCCACAGGACTCTTTGTTGCTTTTTACAGATCCAGACTAACACGGCTACCCCTCCGATACTTGAAACCATGCTCAGTGCATCATGAGCCTTCCGAAGACACCCAACATGACAAACTTTGCATTGGATATCACACAATCATTTTATAAAGATGAACATGGGGGTGTAGGGTGTCCTCCCGAGGTACAGAGCGTCACAGCTATGTGGTGGCATCAGAACAGAGGTAGCTAAGTCAGTGGTGGGGCTAGGCAGCAACTGAGTGTGGGGTTTGAGAATGTTAGCGGCACCTTAATGTTGGACTTCGGTGCCTCAGTCCCTTGTGAAACTAGCCCCGGATCCCACTGAATTTCTAAATCCCGGAGACTCCTCTGAAATTCCCAGCCTGAGTTCTGCATTCTGTCCTCCCAGAACTTTGGGCCAAGCAAGGTTCCTGATGAAGGGAGTTTGGGATCTGATCTCATCCAAACAGGTTCAGTGAGTCCTTGCTGCAACAAGGAACACATTCCTAAAGGGAAGGAGCTGTACTGGCCTTCAAGGGACGATCATCACTGGGCATCATGCTTTTATGGTTACAAGAGAAAATTCATAGCGTTTAAGGCCAGAAGGGACCATTAGATTGTCCTGTCTGACCTCCCGTGTAAACAGGCCAGAGAATTTCACCCAGTTACTCCCTTACCGAGCCCACTAACTTGTGTTTGACAAAAGCAGAGCTCCCAGAAAGGTACCAGTCTGGATCGGAAGATTTCAAGAGACGAAGAATCTACCAGTGCCTAGGGAATTGGTTCCATTGGTCAATCGCCCTCATTGGTAAAAATGTGTCGTAGAAATTGGAGGGTCTAATTCTGCATCTGTAACCAGTGTAATAAACAAGGAAATTATTGTGCAATAGGTATTTCACGCGTATGTGTGTTCAGTGCTACAGCGCTGCCCTCTCAGAATAAAGCTGTAGGGTTACTTACTCAGCTATTGCTCTGGCTTGGATGAATGAAGATGTTAATTTTCCCCATCGGTCATGCTCAGAGCTGTACGAAGTTTTTGTTTTTTTATTAGATTAGATTAAAGTAAGTGACTAATTGCTGGTTGACGAGGCTCTCCAGAAGGGAGGTTAGAAAGAGCCTCCTAGTAGGCTATCCAAATTATCCTAATTGCCTAATTATTCTTATCACAGTAGCAAATTAGGCTGACTTTACAGCTGCACTCTTAAACAGACTGCAAGCTATTAGAGCCTGCAAGCAGCTGGGCCAGGAGGGAGGGACTTGGAGAGACAAGTGGGCCATGGAACTCTTTTACTGAAAGAATTTACTGAGGACAGCAATTACACAGAGGGAAGAACTAGGGACACAGCAACCCAGCAGGAACACAGACAGACAGTGCCAACCATCGGCGCAGGAGTGAATCTGCACTACCAAAGTTCTGAAGCCACCCGCTCCCAGCAGTTTCCAACCTCTAACCTTTCAAAACCAAACTCACAATTTCCTCACCACAACCCTGAAGGGCAGGCTAAAAAACCCAGCCACAACCTCACTACTGAGAACCTTCACTTGTCCTCCTGGAGCAGAGGAGCAAGGACAGGTTGACCAGAGAATAGTAAAGGAAAATATTCCCCAGGTGCCACAGTGCATGTTGACACCACAGCTGGGAGTGTGCTAAGGCAGACAGACAAGCGCTAGCTCAGCTCAAGCTGGCACACTAAAAATAGGAGCGTAGATGTTGTGGCACAGCAGCAGCACGGCTAGGTGCCCAAGTCCAAGCCTGTTTGACTCCCTGGGTCCGAGCTCGGGTGCCATAGCATCCACACTGCTATTTTTAGCATGCTAGCTCAAGCAGAAGTAGCACATGTCTCTCTAACCTGGCCGGAAGGCAAGTTCCCAGCTGCAGAGTAGACATACCCACAGTGTCTTGGCGGACAAATGGACTGGACTCATTTGTTCCATTATTGCACTTTGGTGCCGTTTTCATTGGTGCCCTCTTGTAATTACTAAGGGCCAGATCCTCAGCAGGTGTAAATCAGTGTAGCTCCATTGACACTGGCATCTAGAGCCTTAAATAAAGCACAAAAGCATGATAGTGCCATGAAGTTATGGTGCTCGATTCGCATTTGCATCAATGTTAAACAAAAGTCCCAACTAACAATCCCACAGCACAGTTAGCAAGAACAGAGCTGTTTGTTCTGGTGACACAGCCAAATTCCAGGTTGTGGTCTCTCAGCCTAAAATTCCCTGCAGGGGGCTGGGATATGGAACAGGGAGCCATGTGGCTCTGAACTTAAACAGTTGCCATGTTCCATCCCAGAGGCCTGCCTGTCACGGGAGTGAGAAGTGACTTGCAAAGGGCTTTGACATCCATTGAGACGAAAGCTTCCATCTAAATATAAGATCCATTGTTATTATTATTAGTATTTATTACTCAGTTTTGGCTCCCAATTAGAAAAGAGCTCACTATAACCAAGTCCAGAATGTAAACATTTTGATACCCCCGCAATCTGTGTCCCTCATGGTGATTGTTTGTGAAGGGGGCAGGAGTATATCACTGTTTCTGGCATTGAGCGTCGCCCAAACAAATTAGTTGCTTGTGAATAAAAGTCCATGCATTTTCCTGCTGAGGTAGGTCCCCAATTGTCTGCTATTTGAATTCCTGTAAAAGGACTTTCATGGCTGGAGGAATGTTTAAATAGAAACCAGAAACAGCTCTCGGAAGGACTACATATACATAAATTAAAGGCAGCCCAATCGAGTCGTCTTTTTTTCCATGAGACTGCAAAATTTTGACTTCCCTCATTCTGAAGGGCCCAGTTTCCCTGATGACATCCATCATCTCTTGTCTTTTTCCTGCCAGAAATAAATCATAAAGTATTGTAGGCTGCATTCAGCACCAGCATGCAGAATCACAGGCCAATCTGGGCACAGAAAAAAACACTCCTTCCTGAGTAAACTCTACCTTTTCCCGCAATGCCTGAATGCTGTTTTCTAGCTAGGACCTGATGTATCAAGATGATGCTCCTTAGCATATAAATCTGATGGGATCCTACCCCAGGATGGCATGGCTGCAGAAATAAAGTGGTAGCTTAAAGTTACCCCAGCAACCTTTCACAGATATTTGTTCTTTCTGAAATTAATAGAAATCCCAGTTACATCTTTCATTTCCTTATCAGAGTACAGCATGTGCTTCTTTACTTCCTATGCTGGGATGTTTTCATGTGTGGGGTTTTCTCATTAAATGTACACAGTTCAAATAAATATTGCGAAAGAGCTGTTTTGTACTGATTACAAGTTCAGAACTGAGATTCCTCAGGTTGCTTTTGTAACCCTAGTAGCTTCGCACCCAGTAATGACTCTGGAGCCTTTAACAATCGAATGTATTGGTCAGATTGGAACTAATCTAATATCCCCCTGTTCATGTACCCGTTGGGCATGGATGCATGCAGTAAATGGGGAAGCTTGTATATAAGCTTATGTATTCTATAAGGGTTTGGAATTGAGTAGATGCTGACCAAATCACTGAACGGGAGGCTTGCGCTGAAGGGAAATGAGCTTAAATGACTAGAAAGCCATGAACACTGAGCAGTTCTAGACTCAGCTCAGTTTTACTTAGTGTTAATTAACAGAGGTTGTAAGGTTACGCTCTGTAATGTCTGCCACTTTCCTAACTGAATGGAGGGGGAGACAAGTAGAACAGGCTGGCTCTCACAGCCACAGTACTGTCCCAGGGCCTGTTCCTTGGGGTACGGAGGGCTCAGAGCTCCCAGTGGGAGTTATGGGAGCTCAGCATCCTGCGGGAGGCACTCTTCACTTTGCTGAAGGAGTCCCTGCTGCTGGAAAATACAATGGGACTTTGGGCCGCATCTTGCCAGGTGCTCTGTAGAACTACTGAACCTCTCTGAATCAGGTCCTGAGCTGGAGTAGGGCAGCGAGATGTGACCAGCAGGCCAATTCAGAGTAAAAGCATTTGGCTCTCTCAGAAGAAAGAAATCCTTTCAAATTGGCAAGATAGTTGTGCCAACATTTGTATCTTATTCGGTAGGGAATGCAGGGGAAGATCAGGTCCCCTGTGCAAAGCCCAAGGAACCTGGTTTGGGACAAGGGACTGGTGAAGATATCTCCTCCACTTGGCATCTGAGATGGAATCCCAGGCATTCCACTGCAGTTTGACATTTCCATAGCCACAGACGGCAGGCAGGTTTCACAGGTTCATAGATGTTAAGGTCAGAAGGGACCATCTAGACCGGTCATCAAGTCTGACCTGCATCACACAGAAGAATGATTTCACCAGAGATTCCTGCAGTAGACTTGATCCAGGACTAGAGGGTATGTTTCAGAAAGACATCATGTAGGATTCACTTGCTCTGAGTCAATTTAATATTCACTGCCCTAAGACTTCAGGAACACAAAATTAAAGTTGCCTGGTGTTGCCTGGTGCCCATCCAGAATGTGGAGAGTGGCTAAATTTAAACCTCTGACAACCAGAAAATGAAGAGGTAAGCTAACAAAAGCTTGAACATTTGTGGACCTGTGCCAGGCACCCAATATGCCTGTCCCTAGCTCCATACCTTGCTCTCAGCAGTGTGTGCTTGGTGCATGCACTGAACATGCCTGTTCTCAGCTCCCCAGCCCAGACTCAGCAGTTTGTGCCTGTGCCATGCACCAGGCATATCCGTTCCGAGTGCCTGGCACAGACCCAGTCCACCATCCCCAGTGCTTCCCAGCAGGAGTTCAGCAAGTGTATCCCAGGAGAGAGCTGATTTTCCCTGGCTGGGACTCTTCCACAGGCCTCTCTGGAGCTACAGTGTGGTAACAAGTCCCTCCCATATCACTGGAGCCCCACACAGCCATCTGGGCTTCATAGCCCAGACTCAGCACTGCTGACCAAACCGTCCCAGGTTAGACGGCACTGGGGGTGCACTTGCAAGCTGCTGAACTCCCTCCAAAGTGAACATGCCACTCAAACTTGCAAATGGAGCTTCATCCACCCAGAGACACCAAGGACACGTCTACACTTCAAGCGGGGCTGATATTTCCAGCTCGAGGAGACATACCCACACTAGCTCTGATCAAGATAGTGTGCTAAAAATAAAAAACCACAGCAGCGCAACCAGCAGGAGGTGCTAGTATGTACCTGTGGTCTCAGAGGGGATCGTACTCAGGGCAACTAGTCTCTGCCCTCCAAAAAAAGCGATAAGAAGCGTACAATTTTGATACTACACTGCGATGCAATGGGGACTCTGGAACCCTTTTGTAAAAAATCCCCAAATTTGGACCAAATTTGGTTACGCCTACTCAAAGCCCCCATGAGGCACTCCAAGTAAGCATGCCGATTTTAGAGTATTTAGAAAAACCAGCTCTTAAATCGTTACATGAATCTTTCCTATAGCACAGCTCCCATTTGCCTATAATGTAATCTGCATTTGCAGGCTTGAAATGTCAGGTTTCATGAATCATGACATACGGTCACATAATCAGAGGCAGCCTGGATCCAAAATGGTTCGCTCCGAAACCAGAACCTCCCTAACTACGAGTGCGTTTTAGCCGGGATTATTTGACCCTTTTTTGGTGGGTTTGGAATGATCTCAGGAAATGTTGGGGCATCATCAGCAACAGCGCTGTTTGTTCCATTTCTTTTCATCTCTGGCAGAAAGGACAATGCGAAGAAGCACTTTTTTTGCCTTATGGCCAACTCCCCAGGCCCTGCCATGTCTGCTGACATGTGGGCAGTGCTAGGCCACACGCCAGTTATTGGGTGTGAAATGGGTTTGCAACATGGCATAGGTTGAACCTTTGCAGTTCAGTGCAAGATAAGATTGTTCATAATATTAGTTTTACTCTTTTTTTTTTTTTTTTTTTTTTTTTTATTATTTGTTTTTTTTTTTTTTTTTTTTTTTGCTTTTGAGCAACAGTACTCGCCCCTGAACTAACAAGACCCAGTTGGGAAATGTTTAAAACCTCAAAAGACCTATTCTTTTTAAAAAAAAATTTATATATGTGTGTATGAAACTCAAGCCAGCTAATGTCACTTACCCACAAGCCTGATTTGTATTTCCATGGAATCTAGGCCATTACACACAGCTGTGGACTGAGTATAACTATCCACCACTGGCCTTTCATCAGCATTGCTGAGAGTGGATCCAGAATGTGGCTTAAGCCTGTTGAAATAGAAAGTTCATTCATTTTAAGCTGAAATTCCTTATGCTGTAGAAATGCACACATTTATTGTGATGGGTTTATTTGTGTTTTCTCCATTCTACATTAGCCAAGATTTTCAAAAGAGGGAACCTAAAGTTAGTTTCTGATAGCCATGTTTAGGGACCTAAATTAGTGGCCTAATTTTCAAAAGTGCAGAGCACCCAGCACCTCCCAATAAAGTCAATGGGTGCTACTGGGGGCTCGGCATTTTTGAAATAATGCCACTTATTTAGGTGTCTAACCATGGACTTGACAATTTAACTCTAGGCTCCCATTTTGTAAAATCGTGGCCTCTGTGGGTACGTCTACCCTGCAATTAAACACCTGGGGCTGGTCTGGGTCAGTTGACGCGGGCCATCCGCAACAGTTTCATTGCAGTGTAGACATACTCTTAGTCTAAAAGTAACACAATGACCGGAGCCTGATTCTGCAGCTCTTACTTGTACAAGTAGACCTTATTCCTGCAAGTAGTCATACTACAGCAAATAGAACAACCTGTATGAATAGGGATGGCTCATGTGGGTGAAGGATCATGCTCCTTTTTGTGTATGCAGAAGTCACTACACAGAAAACTCAGTACCTATTGAATTCACAAAGCCACTCTGAGTCTAGCAATGTGTAGGAAGGGGTGTAGTGCTAGGCTATACTGATTGGAGCCACTGTAATATTTTGCAGTAGACAGGCTAATGAAAGCCCAGGCAAGAAATAGGCATCTCGTTGCACATATGTTTTCCTTTAATTATTGCAAAGCACGATTTAGCTTCTCAGGGCCATTTCTGGGGTAAAGATTGGGAGATACTGCACATAATGGGATATATTCCTTGAACAGAGTCCAATATTCCCAAACTAATTTCCAATCCTCAGAATAAGGTCTGTCTCCTGGGGATAGCAATATCTGTGGTTTCGATCTCTCACATGCTACCCAAACGTTTCCTCATTACGGTCTCTGGTTTCTTTGTCACCGCACAGTTTACCCAAGCTCAGATGTAATCAGCAGCAAAACATTCATTCACATGAACCAGGGCCATTTTTCCCCCTCAAGAATACCTCCAAGTTTGCTAAATATTTGTCAAGTAAACAGTTCCCAAAACACTGCTGACCATTTCCTCACGCCTTCTGGTCTATTGCAATCTTTGGCTTCTTCCCTGTGATTACATTTATTTATCACAAGGTTTGGGAGATTTGGTGGAAAGCTATTTTTGCCTCTGGACAGGGAGTTGACGAGTTCGAGACCTAACTGTAGAACAAAGCCAGGCGTTGTGTGTTCACTAACACCCGGTCTTGGTGTCAGGGAGCACTGGGCTGCTCAGAGTATTTCTTCTGCATAGGATACTCAATTAAGATCTTGTCTGGTACAAATATTTAGCCTATGCTCTGCTTTTCAAAAACAGGAATGTGCAATGTCTTTCACTGTATCATTTGCAGCTCTGTAATCAATGAATATGACCCACTGTGGATTTCAAAGTGCTTTACAAACATGAATTAATTAAGCCCTACACCACCACACTGAGGAAAGAGCCTCATTTCACAGCTGGGGAAACAGCACACAGAGTTGGCCAAGATTATCCACCAAGTCAATGCCAAGCCCAGGAATAGAACTCTGAATTCACAGTTCTCTCCTCTAACCACTAGACTCCACTGCTTCTGTTTATCACCCAAATATGCTCTTGTCATTTCTGCTTATCTCTGTTTTGACAGGTAAATTTGCATTGTCAAGTTTCCTTCAAGGAAAGTAATTTGTATGGCTAGCATAAAGGTTGTAGTTCCTTGCAGTTGCAGCAGCATTCACTTTTTCTGTACAGTTTACATTCCCTTGTAACTTTAGATATCTGGAGGCGCAGGTTCTGAAATTAGCAATATAATCAACAATGCCACAAATCCATTCTAGAGTCTATGACAGCAACAAGTGACATGAAAAAACTTCTGAGATTCTAGGCAGATGACCACTAAAATTTCAGACACTTTCCCAAAGTCTATGCTGGTTTGTGATGATTATTGAATGTGTCTGAGTTTTGTATGAATGAACAGAGTAATGGTCCCAATGCTAAAAGTTGTGTCCATCCTTTTTTGTTGTTGTTTCCCAGAACTTCGTGCTGGGCTGCTATACTCTGTCCGGAGCTAAGGGGAGAAAGTCAAACTAGATGATCTAACTACAGCTGGATGAAATTTTTCAACCAAACATTTTTGGTGAAAAATGCAGATTTGTGAAACCAAGACATCTCACAAATTCATGTTGTTTTCGCCAAATTGTTTCCACTGGGGAAAATAAAAGAGAAAAAATTGAAATGCTTCATTTAGACATTTTCTAAACAAAATGTTTTGATTTTTCAGTTTGAAATGAATTTCCCTTGCTCCTTTAATTTTTAAAAAAAATAATAATAACAAGTTTTACATGATCAAAATCTAAATAATGTGGTTGCAAAATATTCAAAAGGAAAAGTTTCATTGGATCAGCATTCATGTCATGCTCCCCACCAGTACCTGGCCTGGGCCGGGGAAGCTAATGATCCAACCAGTGGACCAAATTCAGTGATGAATCCTGGTTATGTGCCAGCTGAGGCTTATTGCGCATACATTAGAAGACCTTTTTTTTAAAAAAACTTTTCAATTAGATGAAATTTTTGAAAAAAATTCCTTTTTGGTTTGACCTGAAACAATTTTTTTTTATACAGTTAAGGTGGGTGAGGTCCTATCTTTTATTGGACCAATTTCTGTTGGTGAGAGAGACAAGCTTGCGAGCTTACACAGAGCTTGTCTCTCTCACCAGCAGAAGTTGGCCCAATAAAAGATAGGACCTCACCCACCTTGTCTCTCTAATATCCTGGGACCGACATGGCTACACCAAATTTCTTTATGATTTTTCGGAATTGCCCATAAACTGAAAAACCCATTATTCGCACGGCTCTAGAGCTAATAATCCCTTCTGGCCTTCAGCTTTATGAACCTGTGAATTACCGAGGTCAGGTCATTGTGCGCACTGATGAAATGCAGCCTCTTGACCAGCTGACAATGGCAAATTGCATTTCTCGTGAATGGTGCTGGGTTCAACAAATCTTACACACTTTGCTAAAATATTTAACTCCAATGACCTTTAGCTTTGGACTTTCTTTAGCACTGAGCTGCAGCGCTAGTCACAGAAGTGACTCTTAAAGTGGCAGCGTGGTGATTCATGCCAATCCTCCCAGATCACATTGACTTACTGTACAAGCCATGGTTTGATTTTTGTCAACTGCCAGAGCTGCGGCTCCAGCCACGTATCAGAAACTCCAGATGTGGCCTTTCTGCTTCACCTCTCATCCCTCAGCCCACCGACCATCCCTAGAAGATCTGGAGGGAGAGCATGACGGGAGCTGGGCTGACATGAGGATGAGTCAAAATCGAATCCAGTTCTGCATTTCTGTCAGCTCTTCTGTGTGGGCAGAATTGAGAGGCACAGTGCAGCAATGCACAGTGACAAGCTTAATCAAGTCAAGACAAGCTCACCAATGCTGGCCCCGCCCCAGGATTACCTAGAAGCAGAGGGTTTGGGCATGGCAGGTCCATGGATTTCTCCCTCGCTCCACTGCCACATCAGCACGCCTACAAGGTGGAGGGGCATGTGTCAGTATTGATTAGGTAGCTGGAGAAGCCTGTTGGAATGAGCAGAGACCAAAATCCTCAGGCCACTCAGCATCAGGACCCCAGTTCCTCCCTCTTTGAGCCTCTCATCCTGACAGTGGCAGCATGGCCAGCACAAGTGCTGTGCTCTGACTGGCTGACCCAGCCCCAAATACAGCCCTCTCTATAGTTTCTGAAAGTAGTGGAGGGAGTAATAACTCTCTGGAGCAGCAGTAACTCAGGACCACATTGCACTCAGGGTCAGAAAGAGCCCTCAGCAGATCACACCGCTATGCAGACGCTGTTCAATGAATTGCAGCCTTGCAGTGTATCGTCAGTTCCAATGGCCAGAAGAGGCTAGAGGAAGCTATGAGGCGAGGGATAACACCACACAATATCATTACTGAAGAAACAGGAGGGATGCATATGGTCCTATGGGCGCTGGAAGTTTAGTCTGAGTGAGGATCTCAGAAACAGGCCTTTTAACATTAGTCCCGGAATATTCTCATTCAGTGCAAAATTATCCCTAAGGAAACGGATCTCTTAACTGAGATCAGATTCAGGGCCCATCTCGACCTAATTCATTCATCACTTGAAGGTACATTTTGCAGACCTGAGCAGAAGAACTGGTTGAAATTTTTTCATTGACATTTTTTTAAAATGAAAAATGATTTTCACCAAAATGAAGAAAAAGGTCCAAATTTTCTGTTTATTTCACACAAAAACTGGAAACTGAAAAGTTTGCACTAAAATCTTTTGCTTTTTAGTACATTTTGGGGGGCTTGGAAACTGAAAATATTTACCAAAATCTGAAAAAGTGTCATGAAAACAGTTTTGAAAACTGAATATGTTTTAGTTTTCAGTTTTTAACAACAACAACAACAAGGGTTCTTTCATGAGAAATTAAATCCCCCCCCAAAAAAGATGCCCATGAAAAGTAATTAGTATTTTTGACCAGTTCTACTTAACCAATTTAAACAAAAATTAAAATGGGGTGAAGAAGGATGGAATTTTCAAGCAAATCCCAACATTGGGATGTGTTTATTTGGTTGCATAAAACTAGATGAAACCTGATGAAAAAAAATGGTCACTTTCTCAATGCAACGGCATAAGCATTGTTTAGATTCATTGGGGGTATTTATGTTAAGTGCTAATTGAGTAATTAAGGGCACATAAACTGAGCTTAACAGATCTAGGGACTTTGGATATACACCTTAACACACTCAAAACTGCCTTCACCAAACAAGGACATTACACCAGAGAAGTAGATCACACCATGGAACAGGCCACCCAAATACCCCAAGAGAACCTGCTTTACTACAGAAATAAAACCCCCTCTGACTGTACACCCATAGTTGTCACCAACCACCCCACACTGGAACCCATATGGATATCATCAAACAACTACAACCCATGCTTGATGCGGCTCCCAGAAGCGGCTGGCATTTCCCTCCGCTCCTAGGCAGAGGCACGGCCATGGAGGCTCCGCACACTGTCCCCGCCCCGAGCACCAAATACTACTCTGGCTCTGGCTTCTGGCCTGGCCAGGAACAGCGCCTCAGGGGGAGAGGAGGAGCAGGGGGCAGGGCCTCATGCGATGGGGTGTTAAGGCCCAACTTGGCCCTCCCTTCCCCCCCAGGAAGAGACTGACATCACTCCTGAGCCTTAGGCAGGAGCAGAGCAGCGCTGCAGGGAATCCAGGACAAATGCTGTCCCGGAGTCATTCAGACCAGGACCGGGACTTGAAATGTACATTTGGGGACTGTCCTGCCCAATTAGGGATGGATGGTCACCCTACTGCACACTGTGGTGAGAACCAATAGGTCAGAGCAGGGTGCTGGGCCAGCCCTTTGGGACAGGAGCCATTGTGGCATGCGTGCGGGGCCAGCTCACTCTCCAACACGCCTCCAGGGTCTTCCACCCTCCCCAGTCCTTCCCACCACCACCCCTCACCTGGTGGCAAGACCTGATCTGGCCCCTCCTCAGGCTCTTCCATTTCCAGGGGGTTGGAGCAGCCCTCATCCTCCCCAGACCTTCCACCACCCCCGCTGGGGCCTCCTAGCCCCCAGGGACAGGGGAAGGGGCTCTAACTGCAATAGTGCACAGGACCCCAAAATTTTTAATCTGGCCCTTGCAGCTGATGATCTACCTCTCCCGAGTGAGACAGGCACAGAGAAAGGTGAAGAGACAATGGAAACAAAGCTTCAGACAGAGCAGCACTGCCTTGGAGGACTATAGAGTCCTAGCAAGCATTGCTGGGCATCTGACTCAATGCAGGAATTCCCTTTGTGGACATGCTGCACCTCAGAACTCCAGACAGCTGCAGGCTGGAGGACCAAACCCCATGGATGGGAGGGATAATGCTGCAGGAATCCCACCATCTCAAGGGCGCATATTGTTATTGGTCCTGTGATTTTTTTTTTTAATGCACAGAGAGCATGAAACCAAGTACATGAGCACTGCTTTCTTTGTAGGGAATGGTGCTTCCTCAGGACAGAGGGAGGTATCCAATGGTTTTCACAAGGGCTCAGTACTGGGACCAGTAATATCCAGCCAAGTTCATTAACAACCATGGGGAGAATGAAATTCAGCAGGGATCAATTTTACAGATAAAACAGAGCCAAAAAGAGCAGTGATAACTGATCAGAAACAGAGATCAGGAGAATGCGGAGATTTGGTCAGACCTGTGGGAAATGAGATTTTAATGTGACAATCAGGAAGTGTAAGATAATAAAAGTGAGAGCTGGCATAAATAGAAATAGGTCTCAGACAGAATTCAGGGGAAAGAGAGTTTAGCCAGATATTTATTACTCCAAAGTAAATGTGAGTTCACAATTCCACAAGGACATTCTGAATTTCTCACTGACACTGGTTTATATCAGGAAGAATGCCATTGAAGCTAATGGATTTACACTGGTATAAAACCAGTGTGTGAGATCAGAATTGTTCTGTTCGCAGCATACACACCCCGAAATTGGATAAAAACATAACAGTCTTTCTAAAAAGTTGCAATGTAACATGACATTATTTCTTAAAATTCAAAACTTTAACACACAAGAACCAAAAGCAGAGAGAGACAAAGCAGGCTGCTCCCTAAGGCATAGCAATACAACTCCTCCACATTGCTCTAGGCTGGCTTTTGCAGGCTGACTGCTGAAGACCCAGCTCACTCTCTAACTTGCAAGCAGGACCAGGAACCTCTCCTCCCCCCGATAATTTAAAATGATAGTTTATAATTTTAACATGGTTTTAAATACACCACAAGAATCAGGCCCGATATGCCCTGCTGGCCCTGTGCACTGCCTTAGTGAGTCAGCACATGCACTTTATAGCTGCAGTTAAAGGGTACTGATCAGAGAAGAGAGGCTAAGATGAGTGAATTAAGTGAGGCCTGTGTTCCCTTTTCTGTCACTGTCCTGCCTCACAAAGATGAGGGAGGATTAATAAATACCTTGTACTCAGATTATCCTCTCCACTCTGCAGACAGTGGGACAACCCCTTCCCCCCCCCCCCCCCCCCGCATAGATCCCTGTCTGGGGCCATGGAAAGAGAAGTGCGGCCTCCAAGACATCATTCTCCCATACCCATTGAAGCTCTCTGGAGGATCGAGATCTGTGGGGGGACAGGTATTTCCCCCAAGGTTTCTACTCTGATGTAATTCTATGAACTATTATGCACATGGTCTCAGTGCCCCAGACACACCACTTTCCCTGTCCCATCTCTGAGGGGGCTTTATTGGAAAGATGATGATGCTGTGAAGCCAGGAACTCTGGAACATAGCTTCTGCTCAAGCCCTCTGTGGATACCCCCGATCAACCTCAGGCACCCACTGCCTTGGAGATCCTATCCCTGCCCTTTCCACAGGGGTCAAACTTGCCCTTCATCCCCTGGTAAAGATCCAGAGGACACCTGGTGAGGGGAATCTTGCTGGGTTCCTTATCACCTACGTGAGTTTCCCCAGGCCGTGGCCCATCTGGTTTTATAGCTTGTAAGGCCTGCTGAGATCCTCAGATGGAAGGTGCTGCAGACATGTAACTCTCTGTCTGCCAACAGCAAATTGAACGCAAACCCCCCATTCTGTGTGGGGAAGGGACATTTCCAGAGAACGTTTTGTACCAGGTCTTGCAGCCAAATCACAGGGCAGTGTTGAAAGATATGAATGCATCTGTTTTGTTCAACTGGCCAAAGCACAAAGAGCAGCAGGAATAATTGGAAAAGGTCAAATTAAGCTGCAGTCAGAGTTTGTGGCTGGTGATTGGGAGAAACGTGGCAATACATGTTTACAAGAGGGCTCCAGTACAATGACTTTCCCAGCACAGATATGTGAGATGAGCTTGTGGCTTACAGATGGGACAGCAGTGCAGTGCAGGTCCAGTCCGACTCCCATCAGTGCATGATTCCGCATATTGGAACATCTGCTCTGGCTGCCTAAACTGACCACTTGGATACTGGACTCTCCTGTGTTGTTACCACAGTACAACTCCCTTGAGAGATTTATACCAGTGAGAGGAGAACGGCCCCTAGTATGTTTATCTAAATTGTATGGAGACTGACGGAGGAAAAGGCATTTCTTTTGCTTTCCCCACCACCCAGACACACACATACGAAATGGTATGAACTGGGACTTCGTCACCATTCAAATAACTCAGCATTTCAAAGGAAACCAATAGGCAGTAGTTCCTTAAAGAGCTCATCCCTGATTACAGGCTTTCACCAATACACGTTTCAGAGACATTAACACTCTGTGCCTGCTGAAGAAATACAGGCCCAAGTCCTCCGCTCCTGCATAGCAGCGTAACTCCACTGAAGTCAATGAAACTACTTCAATTTCTGCCACTGAGAGCCTTGTGATATTATAATGTATTGATACAAATGATTAATCATTTAGATCTACACGGTGTATTTACCTTGGAAACTGAAGTGATTTATAAACTGAATGATTATTCTAAACCAGGGGTTCTCAACCTTTTTCTTTCTCCCCAACATGCAATAAAAACTCCATGGCCCACCCGTGCCACAGCTGCATATAACAGCCAGGGCTGGCATTAGGTGGTAGCAAGCAGGGCAGATGCCTGGGCCCCATGCCACAGGGGCCCTCATGAAGCTAAGTTGCTCAGGCTTCGGCTTCAGCCCCAGGTGGCAGGGCTCAGGGCCCCAGACTTCAGCCCCATGCGGTGGGGCTTCGGCTTTCTGCCCTGGGCCCCAATGAGTCTAATGCTGGCCCTGCTTGATGGACCCCCTTAAACCTGCTCACAGACCCCCAGGGGGCCCCGGACCCCTGGTTGAGAACCACTATTCTAAACTACATCAGCATTGCTGGTAGTGATCACAAATAGATAGATCCTGTCAAACCAACTTGAGATCTTTTTTTGATCAGATTACAAGTTTGGTTGATAAAGGTGATAGTGTTGACGTAATACACTCAGCCAACTTTTAATCCATGTGTGCCATGTTTTCATTAATGTGTGCCATGTTAATTTATATCATTCTAGTTTTTTAATCAAAATGTCTAAGTTATATGTCTCAAAATGTAATTGTAAATGGGGAATCATCACTGAGTGACTATGTTTCCAGTGGGGTCCCACAGGAATTGGTTCTTGGCCCTACGCTATTCAACATTTTTATCAATAACCTGGAAGAAAACAAAATTATCACTGTTAAAGTTTCCAGATAATTCAAAATTGGGAGAATGGTAAATAATGAAGAGGACACATCACTGATACAGAGAGATCTGGATGGCTTGGTAAACTGGGTGCAAACAAATACTATGCGTTTTAGTACAGCTAAATGTAAATGTGTTCATCTCGGAACAAAGAATGTTGGCTATATTACAATAGGGTGGACTCTATCCTGGAAAGCAGTGATTCTGAAAAAAAAAAATTCGGGTTGTGACGGATAATCAGCTGAACATGAGTTCCCAGTGTGACACTGTGGCCAAAAGGGCTAATGCGATCCTGGGATGCACAAACAGGGGAATCTTGAGCAGGAGTAGAGAGGTTATTTTACCTCTGTATTTGGCACTGGTGAGACTGCTGCTGAAATACTGTGGCCAGTTCTGGTGCCCACAATTCAGGAAGGACGTTGATAAATTGGAGAGGGTTCACAGAATAGCCACAAAAATGATGAAAGGTTTAGAAAACATGCCTTATACTATAGTGATCGACTCAAAGAGCTCAATCTATTTAGCAAGAGAAGGTTAAGCGGTGACTTGATCACAGTCTATAAGTACCTACATGGGGAACAAATATTTAACAATGGGCTCTTCAATCTAGCTGAGAAAGGTTGAACGTGATCCAATGGCCGGAAGTTGAAATTAGACCAATTCTGACTGGAAATAAAGCATAAAATGTTAAGAGTGAGGGCAGGGCCG
>NW_020664753.1:471795-479343 GCF_002925995.2 Terrapene triunguis | reverse complement strand
CCCTTACCAGGTGCCACCCCAAGCACGTTTTTGGTTGCCTGGTGCCTGGAGCCGCCCCTGACTGAGGGTAACTAACTATTGCAACAGTTGACCAAGGGTCATGGTGGATTCTCCATCACTGACATTTATTAAATCAAGATTGGATGTTTTTCTACAAGAGCTGCTCTAAGAATTATTTTGGGGGAGTTCTCTGGCCTGTTTTATACAGGAGGTCAGACTAGATCAGAGGTTCTCAAACTGGAGGGGCAGGCCCCCTTAAGCTGGCCTGAAATGTATTCTGGGGGCATGAGAAGCTTTAGGGGAAAAAATGTACTGCGCACATTTTACTCACAGCAATGAGTAACTAGCTATGCTGATTCCTCCAGACATATCAGGTCTTCACAATGTGCTGTGCATTTTGATGGATTTCTGTTAAGCTTGCATAGTATTATACAGTGTCGTTGCCATCTGTATGTTAATCCATTTGCTGCGATGCTTACATTTAATTGTAAGCATTGGCCACAATGGCAGTTTTGCTTTTGCTCTTATTACAATGGATCGCTGGCTGTGTTTGAATCGATGCCTCACTGCTTTTAATATTTAGCGAGAGTTGCATGGTGTTTTTTTTATCCATATATGTACTTGTGTGGTGGGGGCGAGGGTGGGGGTAAACTACTATAGATACAAAGAAGAGGGGTGTGATCAAATAAGTTTGAGAACCACTGACCTAGATGATCACAATGGTCCCTTCTGGTTTGTGAGTCTCTGAATCTATATAGCTCTTATGGCATTATGTAGCATGGACACTGCCTGAGCCCGATCCTCAGGTGCGCTAGGTCAGTATTGGGCTCATCTTTTGGTACAAAGCTGCCCTAGTTGACCAACCCCTTGGTGGTATAGAGCCAGCCCAGTGGCTCCTTCCTCACCTCCCTCCCCCATCCCAGCACATGGAGTCCCTACACCCCATTGATTACCAGTTGCCTGAGAGTCACTGGCAGCCTGCAGTTTCTGGTAGCAGTGAGACTGAGCGACTTCTGTGGCCCGGATCACCGAAGTGTCTGAGAGCCTACGTCATTAATGGATTTGTCCGTGCACAGCGGGAAGACAGGGCAATGCCATCATCCCCACTGGGCAGATGGGAACTGAGGCACAAGGCAGATGAAGTGACTTCAACATCACACAAGAAGCCTGTGGCTGAGCTGAGAATTGTCCCCAGCTCTCCTGAGCCCCAGTCCAGCGCCCTGACCCTAGACCCACCCTGGTCTAACGTTGGAGGGCCAGATCTGGTACTGAGCTGCCTGAGAACTAGGGAGGCACAAACTCTATCCTTGTTGAATGCAGCCTGAAGAGTGGTGGTCCCTCTGCTGTCTCACCAAAGCATGTGGCTGCACTGAACGGGTCTCTTTGTCTATGCAGCAAAGAAAAACCCACAGCTGCCCCGGGTTGGCTGACTCAGGCTCGCAGAGCTCAGGCTGTGGGGGTGTTCATTGCTGTGTAGTCCTCTGGGCTCGGGCTGGAGCGCAGGCTCTAGAACCTTGTGAGGGGGAGGTTCCATAGCTCGGCTGCATGTCTACACTGCAGTGAAACAGACCAAGCCCCAGGAGCCTGAGTCAGCTGGCATGGGCCAGCCACGGGTGTCTAGTTGCTAGGTAGTGTGATAGACCCTGGCCAGTTGGGTACAGCAGAATAGCAGAAGGCAGATATACTGAATTAACAGTTTTCTGTTCCCTGACTGACCAGATCAGGGGCTGCTCCAGGCTAATGAGAACACCTGAATCCAATTAACCTGCAAAGAGTCAGGTGAGGCCATTAAGCTAATGTGTCCACCTCACTCTAATTAAGGCCCCGCTGATACTATAAAAAGGGCTCACTCCAGTCAGGCAAAGGTGAGCCAGGGGAGAGGAAGTGCAGCTGAAGGACTGGTTAATGAAGACACCCTCAAGTTATTGATAAGGGAGCCCTAAGGTAAGGGTGAAGAAGGGAAAAGCAGGAGAGCTGTGGGGAAGTGGCCCAGGGAAATGTAGCAACCCTGGCAGTGAAAGGTTAGCTGCCAACAGCTGCTACCATTAGGGTCCCTGGGCCGGAACCTAGAGTAGAGGGGGGGGCCAGGGTTCCCCCCAACCCACCACTACAGGAACACCTCCTGGGAGGGGAAGTCAGGCCCCTGTCAGGACAGGAGGCTAAACTGTTCTAAAACAAGTCCCTAGGGACAACAGAGACTGTGGGAGTTCTCTCACCAACCTCCTTGCTGGCCTATGATGAAAAGGGCTCAGTAGACTGTAACCCTGGCCCTAGAGAGAGAAGGGCTACGTGGAGGGTCACAGTGAGCCACTGAGGCTAGCCTATATCGCCTAGAAGCGCAGGACCCACGGGGGCAAGGTCAGAGCTCTGCCACAGTAGACATATCCATACAGCTCCAATTGCTCCCTCTGACTAAAAGGGATCTAGCACATCAGAAAATGCACTGATGCTGGAACTCTGTAGGAACAGAGCAGTTTGGACTAAATTTTAATCAGGAAGGTGTCTCAGGTCCAGGATGAAATTTCTGCTTTGAGAGCAAGAGAGAGGCCTGCTCCAGAATAGCAAACAGCCTGATGGCCAGGGCACTCCCCAGAGATGGAGGAGACTTCAGTTCAAGTCCCTGTTCTGATTCAGGAACTTGAACCTGGATCTCTCACCTCCTAGGCAAGTGCTCTGAGCAGCACCAGGCTATCTGGGGTGGGGGTGTCTCTGGTATTTTTGTGAAAAAGTTTCCAAAGGTCTCGGTTTCCTTCCAGTGCAGAACCAAACCAAATTTCAAAACCTCGACAGCTTTCATGAAATGGAATTCTTGTTTTCCAGCCAGCCCTACTCAGGACATTTAGAAATACCACAGAGATGCCCCTTTCTGAACTCAGCAACGTGGACGTTCTCTGGACCCCCCTCCTCTCACTCAATTCATAACACGGGCTGTCATAGGGGGAATGAGTTCCTATAATTGTGAAATCTGAGAGCTGCTAATACAGAATGAAAGAAACTCTCGCCTGAAATGGCCGATCCCCTGCTGCCCTGTGAAATACAGAGACAGCCTTTATGCATCAGGCTCTGAACCACTTTATAAAATATTTTTATAGAAATGTGGCTACATTATTAAAAATCAAATGGCTGTTTCAATGAGGTTCGGAATCTATCAGGAGAGAAAGCATTTGGGGTTATTTTAAATAAAACAACCTGTTATTTTCCTCTGTTGGATTCTTAAAGTAAAACTCTATTAGAGGAGAGGGATTTGTAGGAGATGGTCTATTCTTCCTCCCCACAATTAAAAATGTCAGTGGGAAGTAGCGCCTAATATTTTACTGAGCTTTTAAATGGTCTCATTTTACCAATTAAAAAAACAGCTTAGAAAATGCGTAAGAGAACAAATCATGATCAAATATTGTGTTGTGTATGTGGCGGATCCAAATCCAGCTGAAGCCAATGGTAAACTCTTTTGGGTACGGCCTGTCGTTTACTATGTATTTAATATTACTAGTATTGATATCCTGGGAGTGCTTAGGGACCCCAATGGCGATCAGGGGCTCATTGCAGTAGGTGCTGTACAAGCACAGAAGGAAAGACAGCCCTTGCTCCCAAAGAACTTGCAATCTAAATAGCAGAAGCCCCTCTGAAGATTGTAAATGAATGCAACTGACTTGCAAAACACAGGAGTGTTTTTCTAGCAAGCAACTGGAATGTTCTAGCAGTTGGGGTGTTAGCCTGAGGCATTGGAGATCTGGGCTGAAGTTCCTTGCAATGCTGCAACATTGACTTCTTGTATGACCTGGGACAAGTCTCTTGGGGTTTGTCTACACTGCAGCTGGTAATGTGCTTTGCAGCACAGACAGACATATGCTAGTGGCAGCAGCTGCTTGGGCTAGCCACCTGAGTACCATCATGCCAGACCCACCGGGCACTCGCTCGGCTGCAGAGTAGACATACCCTTAGGCTCTCTGCACCTCAGTATCCCATCGTAAAATGCTTCCCTAACCCACAGGGGTGTATGAGGATAAATACAAGAAAGACTGGGAGGTGTTCAGATGCAATGGTAACGTGGGCTATGTAAATCCCAGCGATAGATCTTCTACAGAACTTATGGGAGAGTACGGCGATTTAAATGTACTGAAATATTGTGTTATGTTAACAATGTTGCCAACCTCACACATTCCAAACTCTCAAATTAATCCCCCAAATCATGAGATTGGTTTAAAAATCAGGAGATATAAAAATACTAATTTGGGGAGGCTTTTTATTGGCCTGCTGGTGTTTGGGTGTTTGCGATTTCTGTTCTCCAGCTTTTCTCTGCAACCATGAAGGCTTGCCAGCAACATAGGATTTTAAATGAAAGCTACACTCTCAGATAATCGGATTCTGGCAGCAGTGACATTAAGAAAAATACTAGATATCATGAGACTCACACTAAAATGGCGAGCACTGGTGACAGTGCATTAAACCAACTATCCCAAACTTGCCCCTCTTTGTAGTTTTCTCTCGGTAGCAGGTGATGTCAAAGTGGGCCAAGACTTTCAGAAGTGATGACTGATTCTAGGTACCTCGGTGTTTAGGCAGCAAACTTGCGACACTTTGGAGGGGCCTGGTTTTCAGAACGTGCCGAGCAGCCACCCTTTGGAAATCAGAGCCCTTTAAGGTGTCACAAGTTGCATGCCCCAAAATCATGAGACGTTTTTGAACATCTTGGCTGTTACTTTTCAGATGACTGCTTCCCAGCTCTGTTCATCCGTAGCAAACTTTTGAACAGCTCATAGACTGAATTGACTTACCATTCACTTAAGATATGTCTATGTCAACTCAGGAGGTTATGAGGGGTGGAGGGAAGCTATGTATTCTCTAAGGAGTGTTTCCAAACCACAATAATGCTTTGCATGTACAGCATCTATAACCTGAGGATTTCAAAGCACTTTATAGAGGCTGGCTGAGTATTATCCTGAATTTACAGATGGGGAAAGGTATAGAGTGGCTACATGATTAGCCCAAAGCCATGCAGTGAGTCAGGAGCAGATCCCAAGTCCCACTTCTAACCCCACCACACTGCCAGCCTAGACAGCAAGAGAAAGGAAAAGAGATTGAGCCCCAAAGGAAAGAAGTGGAAAAACAATCATTCAGAAAACTATTATTTTGTTACATTAAACTGTGTATTCTGTTGATTAGTTTTCCGGCAGCCATCTTACCGCTCCAAAGGTTGCACATGGATTTGTTTGACAAGATGGGTCAGTGGATTCCTTTCCAAACCCACTGACATCGTCTGAATGTTGAGAGCATGCAGCACAGCACTTGGGGATGGGAAGCGTAGAAAATTCCTGTATCCAAATGAATGTGCACATGGAGAATTTTGGGAAGGCTGAATGAGTTCAGTTTGGCCAGGACACCACAATTCACATTCCCGGGCTTTTGGAAAGAAGTCCTCAATGATCCTAAGAAGCTAGGTCTTCAGATTTCCACTCAGCCAAGGATGCTATTTCTAACAGTACGGCACTTCTACACCACTACGAGAGTTGTAACCTGCAGGTGTGCTCAGCAGAGCAGGACAGATAATTTTTGGGGGTGGAAAATGTTGCTGAGAATGAATATATTTTTTTTTCAACAACATTTTCAGTGAAAAATCTAAATATTTCCCTCAACCCCCCCAAATTGTATGGTTTGTGGCAACCAAAAAACGGGGAAAAAAAATTGGCCAAAATCTCCTGCAAACTGAACATTTTTCAATTTTCAACCCAAATGTTTTGGTTTCCCAATAAAAAGAAAATCAAAAATTTCCAAGGAAAGCAGATGCTTTCTGCAAAACTTGTCATGTAATCAAAATCCCAATTTTTCATCAAAAATGTTCAACCAGCCCTAGTGCCCTCTGTGTCCACTGGGAGTTGAGGGCCCACATCATGTCGCAAGACTGACCTCTTGTTCAGTACAGTCTCATAGGGAACATATCTTATACTTGGCTATCAGCACCACTTCCCAAAGCACCGGGGACCTTCCACAGAACAGCTAGTCAGGACCGACCATACTCAGCTTGTGAGATGTAACTAGTTCACAGCACAGAGTGGTGTCCCATAAGGGAGTAGGGTACTAATAGGTTAAACAAATGAAAGCCTACTGCCTCCAGGAAACGTCAGAGCATCCTCTTGTGGCAAGGGAAGGTGAGAGGAGAGAAAAAAGCAAACACTCTCATTACTTTCCATAAACATTCACTCTGGAGTGACACTGCCAGGAGCCTAATTCAATAACAAACCAAAATATCCCAGCAGGGAAAGTGTACTCATCCATCCAGACTTGCTGCTTGTGCCAGGGGCTACCAAGGGGCAACAATATGCCCTACACATGGGTACTGCAGAATCCATATTGCCACATCCAGTACTCTTTGTGAGGGCAGAGGGTAATGCTTGCTTGAGTCCTGGAAGTGACCTGACTCCAGCCTCCTTGAACTGTGGGGCCAAATTCAGAAGTGACATGAAAACTGATGTAAATCCAATCCCTTTGACTAACTCAGGGCATGTCTGTGTTGGGAACCCTACAGTCAGGAGATGAAATCAGTCTAGTTACACTGACACAAACGCCTAACATACACACTTAAATGTGCTTCCCTCGTTCAGCTTAATTCGGTGATTAACTGAAGAAGTAGGGGTGAGATCCCAGACTCCCCGGTAGCTATTTAATCACAGCATTCCCCCGCCCCCCCTCTGGGTGTAAACCGAGCAGGCTGCAGAAGCCACGCAAGTCTTAATATTTTTGCTTCCTCATTTATTTTCAGTGAGATCCTCTTTGATCTCCAACAGATCCTTGTCCTTTTCCAAATCTACAGCTTGCACAGAGATGTCCCCTACCTCTGCCTCCACATTGGGTACTTTCACATGGGCAAGCCGAGAACCAAGATATTCACATTGCTTTTAAATGAGCTTCCCACAGCGCACGGAGGTGTTTAGTCATCAGGCCATTATACCTGGTCAGAGAGCCGCCCCTCACTTACCTCACTGCCCAGGGCTGACACCTTCTCTGGTCTTGCTGCATGTTCTCTGTGGGTGGCAGCTGGAAAGGAGGCATTGGTGCATTAAGGAAGACGCCCTGCTCTGTTAAACATGCTGCAGCAACAAGCATGGAGGAAGCTTTGGATTTTTCAGCAAAAACTCAGATTCGGTGACAGCGAAACATTTTGCAAATTTGGGTCGGTTTCACCAGATTGCTTCCGTCAGAAAAAACCTACAAAAAATTCTGAAAAAATAAAAATATTTCAATGTTTTGGTTCAAAATGACTTTCCATTTAGAAATTTCCTTTAATTTTGTTTAAAAAAAACAAAAATGTTTTAAAATGGTCAAAAAAATCAGAACATTTCAACCTGAAATACGTTGTTGGTTTTTTTTACTTTTCAATTTGCCAAAAATGTTTAAAACCCCATCATTTTCGGTTCGACCCAAAATGATTTTTTTCATTTTTGGAATTGCTAGTGATCTAAAAAATCAATTATTTGCACAGCTCATCTCGAGAATGCTTAGGGGCAGACAGGGCCGGCTCTGGCTTTCTGGCCGCCCCAAGCAAAAAAAAAA